>NC_057944.1:36321140-36383640 GCF_018555375.3 Anguilla rostrata | reverse complement strand
CATACCGTCCTTTTGCTCGACCGTCCTGCTTATGTATTCCCACTTAAAAGTTTTTTTTTTCTTCCGGCCCCACGAAATGGGCTCATTAGCCTGTTTAAATGTTTAAAAACCCCCGAAGAGAAGCGAGAGACAACTTTCATTAAGCCGGGGAGGCTGAAGGCAGGACCCGCACGCCAGCGCGTTCATTAGGCCCCTATTTACTTAACGGGCCGCGCTGCTCCTGCTGCCGTAATTAAACTGCCTTTCCTGCCCCGTCAAACACCCCCGCCCCCCCGCCCCCCCGGCCCCTCCGCCCCCGCCCCTGCTCCCTCACACAGAAACTTCTGGAACATCTCTCCTCTTGGTATGCAAGAAAGGAAAACGGGCCCGGTACCCTGACGTCCCGCTTTGGGGTGAAGGAAGTGTCGCGAGGGGGGGGGGCGCGGGGGGGGGACAGGAACTGCTGACGGACGGCGTCGGCCGTCGCCAGACAGGCGATAATTTATGGGCGGTCGGGGCTTCTGCGGCCTAACTCAATTGGCCGTGATTATTTTTAACGCACCCGGAATACTGCGTGAATTTTTTTTTTTTAAACGCGTGAGAGTCATTCTGGGACATGTTCCGGAGGCTTTGCCAAATTTGAGAGAGAGAGAGAGAGCCCTGAGGCTGCGTATCCGCGTCCTCGTGAAGCCAAGGGCGAAGCCGTCCGAGTCGATACTGTGCGGAAGTTTCTGGATGTCTTAGTCCAGGGGTACTCAAATCTGGCTCTTAGGCTGGGCCAGTAGTACAGCTGGCTTTTTCTTTCCTCCCCTCCAATCAGGCGCTAATTTAACCTGGTGGGTGTAATCCCTGGCCAATCAGTGACATCATTGGACTACAGGCTACCAGACAAAAAAAAAGAAGAAAACCAGCAGTATTACTGACCTTGTGGGCTAGATTTGAGTATCCCTGTTTTCGACACTATAGCCCACCATCACAATCATGATCCTCATTGTAATCACCATCCATCACTGCCAACATCAGCGTAATCAATACCGTCATCAGCATCATTAGCAGCGGGCCTAATCAGTCACCGGTGTACTTATTATAATCGTTCTTTCCTGTCGTCGTAGTTACAGTTTTGCGTCGATGTTGTTGCCAGTGTCTGTGTCATCACCCTCCAACTGCCACTGCAGTAGCCTAGGTGAACGTAGGTTTCAGAATTGGGTTCAGCAGAACCTAGTTTACGTTGAACATGCAGTACTCACGCCCAATGCTGAACTGGAGGACTAGAGCAGCTGAGACAGATTAGATTAGCGCTCCCAGGGTGTCCGGTCTGATTGGCTATCAGTTGCGTGTGCTTTTTTCGGTTTCTTGTTCTCTGATGAGTCGATAGTTGCACACAGAGGGGTTGAACCTATTTCACAGTGTACCTGAGCTCTCGTACAGAAACAGATGTGATTACGCCTATACCCATCTTTCCGTTTATTTATTTCTTTATTTATTCTTTTATTAAATGTAAATCCCTAAATAAAGGGACGATGACTCAGAAGGACATTGTTGAGTTTCACAGTTGTCCTTAATTCTGTGCGTTTGCCTCTGCTACCTTCATACCCACACACCATTCTGTACAACTGTTGCACTCAAGGATTTAGATCATTTGTGTGCGTGTGTGTGTGTGTGTGTGTGTGTGTGTGTGTGCACGTGCGTGCGTGTGTGTGCGTGCGTGTGTGTGCGTGCGTGTGTGCGTGTGTGTGTGTGTGTGCGTGCGTGTATGTGCTGTGTGTGTGGTGGTGTGTGTGTGTGTGTGTGCGTGTATGTGCCTGTGCGCATGTGTGTGTGTGTGTGTGTGTGTGTGTGTGTGTGTGTGTGTGTGTCCATGTGTGTGCACATGCCTACTTGCATGCCTGGGTGCCTGTGCATATTTTTGCATTCAAATTAATCATGCTCATGAGGGACCAACTGAATCTATATCCACGTCTGCCTCCTCATACCAGTGGGTAATACAGAATGGAAGGTGAGAGAGAGAAATCCACACACGGGCCCCCAGAAATAAAGAGGGTGAGAGATGTGCATTGTGCCGATAAATCCTCAGGCTAAAAAAAGGTGTTTTGTAATATCTAAAAAAGAAAAAAGGGGCGGGGGGTTTCTCCTGCTCTGCGTGACTCAGGGGAGAGACGTAAAGCCCCTCTCCCCCCCCGTATATCTCAGTGCAAATAGCGCATTAATCTGTCCCAGAATGCCGCTGGGCTGCCGTTCTTTTCTCTGCTCCCCATCCCCTGATGAATTGTGAAACGGGGGGGGGCGGGGGGTTTTGGGGGCTAAGGGGGGTCTCTGCGCTGCCCCCCCGCCGGACGCCTGGCTGGGTAATGGGCGAGGGGTCCTGCCGTGCTCGACTGCTGCTGCCCCCGGCCTGTCAGGAGAGCACCTGCTTGCAGGTTGACGTTAATTTGCTTGGACATGGTTTATAATTTAATTCCACTGCAGAATTAACTTCCAGTGCAAGATGCTATTAGCTGGGGAGTTGGGGACGATGGGGGGGGGGGACACGGGGGGCGGGGGGGTCTGTTCTTGGGCTGGTCCCAGGTGAACGGGGGACCTACACCACCCGCTGTATAAATAGAGCGGAGCGCAGGCATTGTGATGTGGCGAGAGAGAGAAAGAGGGAGAGGGAGGGAGGGAGAGAGAGAGAGAAAGAGAGTGAGTGAGGAATGAGAGAGAGGAAGTGAGTGAGAGAGAGAGAATGAGAGAGAGAGAGATTTTTAAGTAGGTCTTTCACTCTGTGTGGAAGGCAGAGGGAAAGAGAGTGAGAAAGAGAGAGGGGGAAGAAAGCATAGGAGGAAGAGAGTGAAGGAGGGAAGACAGAGAGAGAGAAAGAGAGGGAGAGAAACTCATTTTTTATGTAGAATATTATATTTTCCCTGTGCTAGGTGTATACAGAGAGGGAGGGAAATGTGTTATTGTTATTTTTACTGTAAAACCTCTTCAAGCCTGAATATTTCGGCAGTACTTGCGGGTTATGGCGAACATAAAATCTACAGTATCATTGTAAATATACAAACACACTTCATCTGTATGTTTATGCGTGCAGGTGGGTGTTACCTATTCATTGACCAATCTAATCTCCACAGCATGAGTTTTAGGGAATCCGGTATAGAGGAGACACCCCCACCGTAATTAAAAAAAAATAAATTTTATTATTTTATTTAAACATTAGAGGATGACTCAGTCTGGGCTGAGGCTTAGGGGTAGGAGGCGTGGTCAGGGGGGAAGTGTTGATCCCGTTTTGTCCAATACGGTGAGGGCACGGGCCGGGCACTGGCTGTCCTATTGGAACAAGCGATTAGGAAAGAGGGGTTAGGCAAGGGGCTGGGGGAGGACAATGATGCGGGACGGCGCACTGGCCTGTGCACGTGCTGCAAACAGTAGGCATCGTACGCCAGGCCGCACCTGTCAGCGAGGAGGTCTATCCCTGTCCCATTCAACCTCTCCTACCCTGATTGGACACCTGAATTTCTTGCCCGTTGCTCATTGGCTGGGAATCATTTGGAAGGCGGGGTATTAAGGACCAGTGCGATGCTAGCTAGACTGTGAACACTTTCAGGAAACTTTATCCTGAGGGTAAAATTGCAACCCCAGAGATTTTGCATTTTTTACACCGTGAGTTTCACAAACTGTACGCTGAGTAATTTTCTATAATCACCATTCGCTGACGACTGGCCCAGCCCTGCTGCAGCTCGAAGTCGCAAGAATGGTTTAATCAAAAGCGTGGATCGCTTTAATCATTTACTGCTTAGCACACCCCCCCCACCCCCCCCACCCCACTACATTACTTTCTCCTTCCACTTTGCTGTGTGGGCCTTTACAAAGCACTCATTGATTTTTACACCAATTTTTTCCCCAGCACGTGACTCTACTTGTAAGCAATGCATTTTTTGTTTTTCAGGTGCAGCCTCATTTCTCTATAAATGTGCTTCAGAGCTTCAGAGGACAAACAAGCCAGATTTGAGCTTGGCCATAAAATCCTCTCTTTCCCCCCGCAAGCGATGTTTCCTAACTAGCGTCCGGGGCAGTCCCACATCAGTTCCAGATAAGGATATAAATTTTTACCTCGTCGGGCGACTCCTCAAGGACAGGCTTCTCGTCTTGCTGGCGCAAAAACACGCGACAGGAAAAAAAAAAAAACAAGCTAGCAGGAAAAGCACATGCTCGGATGGTTCCCAAAATGCCTTGCTCTGGAAAGGCCTTGTAAAAAACAAAAGGCAGTAAGATAGACGTACGCCGATGACAAACGACAGCAGAAAGGAGATTTTTTCCGGAGGCTTTTCTGCGTGAGCACGGTGATCTGAGGCATGTTTTTATATGCGATGTGTAGCCCGAGTCTTGTTATCCGCCGAGAGCTTCCCAACGTTCGCCCACTCCTCAGCTGCTGCAGCCCTGATGCCACCTAAATGCCACTTAGAAACAAAAAACTAGGCGGCTTTTCAGCGTTTGTGCGGTTTGCGTTTGGGTCACAGTTGCTTTCACCCCGGGCTTGAGTGCCAGTAGTAGTCGTTGGTTTTGTTGTCTTTGCCAGACGGAATATTCGTCAGCGTAAAAAAAAAAAAAATTAGCGTATAGCATTTCCACGCTGCTAGCTCTGTGACTTTCAAATGTGCGTTTCTGATGCTGACTCATCAGTTTTTTTTTTGATACTTCTGGCTGTGTGTCAAAAAAAACAAAAAAACTGACGAGTCAGCATTAGAAACCCATATTTGAAAGTCACAAAGCTGGCCGCGCGGCAATGCTACATGCTAATTTATTTGAAAACTGAGTGCCTAAAAAATATGGCACAGGGTGAATTGAAGGGGTAGGAGCATATATATATATATATTTTGAAGTCTGAGCGTGAAGGAGCGTACGGCATTACAACCCAGGGCACTGAGGTGAGGTTGTTGAGCTATGGACCCCTTGACATCCAGAAGATAGCATTCTCCACCTGTAGGGAGAGCGTTGCCACTGCTTGATGACTTTTCTGGGTCTGTGTCTGCTGGAAAAATCGTTTTGGCTCACCACAGGAAGCTTCTCTGTCCAGAGTAGGGAAGGAAGTGGGAGAAGAAAAAAAAACTGTGTTCCATGCAAGCCAATGGAACAGAGCCCATGCATACTTAGAGAGAGGGAGAACGAGGTGATGAAAACAGAGATGGCATCTGATTCAATTTAGCATGATGGATTAGAATCAAAACTTGGTTTTAGATGGTTTAGACTAGAGGGTGGAACACATGATAGAATAAAATAAATGTATCGCAAAGAAAAAAAAGAATGTGTGGCTAAAATAGGAAAACCAATGGACATATACTCATAGGCATACGCTCAAAGTGAGATTCAAGGTAAGCTTCAACATTTTTCATTATTTATATTCATGAATTCGCAATAATGCTGCAACACAATTCAGCCCCCTGGCTTCTCTTTCCAGAGAATGGAAATAATTTCCTGGTCTATGTAAATAGCTTTGTTCTGTTCTGTCTACTGAATGGGAATTACAGATTAGATTAGAACGGGGGGGGAAATCCTTCAAGACAGAAAAAAGAAGGGATGTGTCCTCGTACCCTGTCCTCAAATGAGAAAAGTTTGGTTTTGTCCTCTGACCAGAAAAATGACCTTATTATAACTTGAAAGGATGATAAACTACTCACCTGGCAGCCAGGTATATCTCCCCCTGCCATAATCTCAGTTGACAGACACTCTCAAATATACACACTGTACTGTGCCAACATTGGAAGGGACTGCAAAAGCTTCACTCTGCATTATGCATATATAATGGCACAATGCATCTGAAGAAAGAAATGCTTCTTTTTTGTCAATCCATTATTTATAGGCTATATTTATTTATTTTTTCATTCGAAATTGAATGCTTTGGAAACACAATGTACTTATTGTCATTCCAATAAGGCTCTATTTTAAATGGAATCTGTGTGTGGAAGGAAAGTGCATCAGAGGAGAGAGGGAGATAATGGAAGAGAGAGTGCTGTATATGAGGAAAGCTGCATGAGGAGAGTGAGTGTGTGAGGTTAGAGAAAGTATGAGAAGAGACTACACCTGCTGAGGAACTGACACACTCTAACACACACACACACACACACACACACACATACATACACACACACACACAGGCACACACACACACACACACACACACAGGCACACACACACACACTTGCACAAACACACACACACGTGCACAGAAACACACACACACACTCTAACACACACACACACACACACACACGCACAGAAACACACACACACACATGCAGACATACTGTCAACTGCAGTGTTGGAAAAGATACTTGGAAGGTAGCAAGCTTAAACTGAGGGTTATTCTACAGAAAACAACAAAGAAAGGTTTGAGACAAACAGATGGCCTTGGGATGGCAGGAGCAGAAGGCAGAATTCCAGGTGTGGTATATGCCATGTCAGAAAAGGCCCTATGCCCATGCTGTTTGTGGCATAGGAATCTCTTAGACTGTGTGTAGAAGAATGTGTGTAGATTTGAAGATGGATATATATATAGAGTTAGAAGTGTTGAGAGAAAGAGAGAGACTTCCAGGTACAAATGTGTGTGTGTGTGTGTGTGTGTGTGTGTGTGTGTGTGTGTGTGAATTTGTTCCTTTGTGTGTGTCTGTGTGTGTGTGTGTGTGTGTGAGAGAGAGAGAGAGCGTGCGTGCATGTGTCAGTGTGTGTGTGTGCATTCATGTATTTTGTTATTGTATGTATTGTATGGTGTTTTCCCCCCACTTGTCTTTAATGGCTGATTATGAATCTGTGTTTATGGAGCTGATACATGCGCAGGCTATGGTGCCAAGGCCACACTGCTGATCCAGCCAGTCCACAAAGACAAGAATGGATAGCCAGAACAAACAAAACAATTCAAAGCTAACTGTGGAACACTTAATTTTGCATTTGCAGAATTGTATGCAATCTAAACTATCAACTGTTAACCAGGACTGTCCGGGTGGGCGGTAGCAATGGTAAATTCAAGCACGTAGTGGAAAACTCCATTGTAATGAGAAGCATCATTACTGACATTTAATTGTGCAAAAAGTAAATGTCGCCTATTGTTCTGCCACAACAGCACAGATGTCCAATCATTCAGCTACCTTCTGGCCCCCAATGACTTTTTAAATATTATTTATTTATTTATTACAACACACCACTGTGGTCCAAGTAACAACATACTGACAACTGGACTAGGGGGAAATGAATAGCTCTTTAATATCTACCAAAAATGTTCACTGATTTGTTTTATAAAATTTTTCAGTAAACACTCAACATTCACCCTCTGACAGAACACTCAAGTCAAGCTGTGGCAGTAGCTGACTGACTGATCATTTCAAATGAATCATTAATTCAAACGGAATATTTCAAAGAAAATAATAATAATAATACTGATCATAATAATAATAACAATAATGAATAATACACCCCCACCTGCAGAGGGATTCACTGCCGTACGGTGGGGATTTGTGGGATTACTGCCTTGGCGTTTCTGTCACCACAGCCCAAGATGGACGTCTGCAATGACTCATCTGGACTGCACACCTGGCCCAGCTCTGAGAGGGATGTGTAGCAGTGCATTGTGGGATATCTTGATCCTGGGAAGAATGCAAGATGAAAACAATCACTCGCCACACCATGCCCCCCCCCCCCTTAAACCCCCTACACGCCCTCCCAAAACCCCCACCCCCTCCAATCCCACTTAACCCATTTCACCCCTCCCCTATACTAGACAACCCTTTCGGAATGAATGGAGGGACTGGGCTGGAGGGACGCAGAGGTAGATGTGCCCCGTCACTGTCTTAACCATAGCAAACATATCCAGCTGCAACAGGCCCTGAGACTGAAGTAACGATGCGCGTGAACATATACAGCATGACACATTTAAATACGTACATACAAACGTCTATGAAACGAGAGGAAAATGTAAAAGGAGGAAAAACTAAAGGAAAAAGGGGGACAAGGAGTGAGGATTGATGGATGCTTGGACGGGGATGACGGGGTACGTAACTGCACGAATGGAAAAATTGAATCCTGGGACCGATATATTTCTCTTGTCTTTGCATGATTGAACGCACTGCACTCTTGGATCTGCCGGGCCGCGAAAAGCGGCGGATTCTCTTTGACGTTTTCATCTGGTAATCCCCGTCCCCCCCCCGTTCCACCCCCACCCCCCCCCCCCGTCCCAGGTAGACAGGTGGCGCTGGGCGCATTCCACGCACGTCCCGTCAGGACGGGGGACACGCGATATTGAATCGTTGGTCTCCGTCTGGGGGACTGTCGGAGCGCTGCGCCGCGCTGCGCAGGTTCGCTGCAGATGACTCCCCCTGCCCTGCTCAAGCGCCACCGCTTTTCATTACGGGGAAAAATGCAGGAGCTCTTGAAAGGATGACCCCGGTGTGTGTGTGTGTGTGTGTGTGTGCGTGCGTGCATGTGTGCGAGTGTGTGAGTGTGCGTGCATGTGTGCCTGCGAGTGTGTGTGTGTGTGCATACGTGTGTGTCTGTGTGTGTGCGTGCATGCATGCATGTGTGTGTGCATACGTGTGTGTGCGTGTGTGTCTGTGTGTGTGCGTGCATGCATGCATGCGTGTGTGTGTGTGTGCGTATACGCATGTGTGTGTGTGGGCATATTTTATGTCAGGTATTTTCTCATACAAACACACATACATGCACACGTGTGTGTGTGTGTGTGTGTGTATCAATGTGGAGGACTGCTGCTACTGATGAACTAATTTGACTTATTGAGCATGTGCGGAATTAATCAGCATGAGTGGAATGTCATTGGAGGCATGTTTATGGTGGTGTCTTTCTAACCAGTTGCATGTCTCAGTTTGGGGAGGGGGGGGGGGGCAGGGGAGAATTCCCCAAGAGGTTTAAGGCAGGCAGCCTAGCCTTGGGGTTGCAGGAACCGAGAGTAGAATTCCAGATGTGGTGTAAGCCGTCTCAGAAAAGGCTACAATATATATATATGTATATACATACATACACATACATACACTGCACGTATTGACTGGGAGATGTAGAGAGAGAGAGAGGGAGAGAGACTGCCAGTAACAGACGACGATAACCCCCTGTGGCAGCTGCAGACAGTCTCTTTTTGAATTAAATCTTCACAGTTTGTTTATATCATTATTTTATTAAACATTTATTTTTCCAGGCAGGGCAACTGAAACCTGAGATCTTACCTTACAGTGACAACCTGGAAAATTTGCATTGCATTAGCTGTGTTTATATGTTCAGGTTTTCCAAAAGAGAGACGAGTATTGCTCAGATTCTCTTATAATTACGCATGCAAACATTTTGTTGAGCAAATTTTTGTTTAGCAGTTTTTCAGTATGACTATGCATGCCACATGGTTTAATTGCCTTTGTCTCTTTTAGCTACCTTTAACTTTTACAAAAGTCTTACCCCAGAATACCATGAAGTCATGGTTCCCTTCACGTTAAATTACAATAGGCTATACCATTGAAGTCTGGGAATTAAATCAAATTACCTTAAAACTATCCGTTTCTTTTAACATTCTATGCGGTAACTAGTTCTATGGCACCCTGTTCAATGTTACATCCACAAGGTCCATGTGTTGTGTTGAAAGAATAAATAAATATCAAAATACTATGACTCCCCATCCTGACACATACCATATGGTTCGCAAAAACGGAAAGCAAAGACGGGGTGTTGGACAGAACCACGAAACAGAATCGCGACCATTTTTGTCTTTACTTATACATTCTGAGCTTGTGTTTCAAACACAGTAACCAGCATTGTCCTTGGTGCGCGAGGTTCACACGCCACTTCACCCCCTTCTTATGATTTCCTTTTTCCTCTTCAGAAGCTGACACGCCAGGATTAATCAGACGAGGCTCTTGAATACACATCATCACCCACCGCAACAAAGGAAAAAAGGTACAAAACCGTGTAGGCGAAATAGAACATCTACATTTACATTTACAGGTGCCAACGGAAACGTAAATTTCAGATTTGTCACGCCCGCCTTATCAGGACCCGGTGCCGTTGAAGGGACTTTGCGCAGCTTTAGGACCCAGAGGAAGCGTGCAGTCCGCCGCAGGAGTGAAGACATGGACCGATTTGTATGCGCTCGCGCTTACCCTCTGCATTAACACCGCCACAGATAACGGTTCACGATTCCCATCTAGGAGGGAATAGGTTTCTTTCCGGGATCTTGATTTACTTTGGGATTCCGTTGCTTTGATTCATAAAACACCAAAGAGAAAGCAAGCAAATCATCGCCATTTCTTCCCCCTCCCCAAGTTAATTCTTCTGAAAAATCTATCTTTATTTGTTTTTTTTTTTTTTTTTTTTTTTTTGGTGTTTGCGCTCCAAGATTGCTTTACGGGGAAAGTTGCATAGGTCTATTCGGCAGCATGGAACGAGCAGATTTTTAGAATTGGCGAGATACTAACAAACAAGCAACCGCACGGAAAATAAGGCCAAACGGGTAAGTTTGAATTTTAACTGAAAATGGTCTTTCTTCATTGCACAAGTTGATCTCGGCGACCGGCGCAGGGACGATGATTGCAGCGCGTGTGGGGGTGAACGTATGATAGCAAAGTTAGATCATTTCTATGACAGACCTGTGTCTTTAGTGGTTTGTAGTGAATAAGCCCTGACAAGCGAATCATTGGGTCAGTGCTCACCTGGAATTTACGGCGCGTTGCTCGGTACCATGCCCTCTAAAATTAAGAGCCCTTTATAGCCGTGTGGAAATGTGGCGATTCAGCCGTTCAGGATAGCGCACCTTATACTTAATCACCCTCTAATTATGGTTTAATTGATGCTCAACGATAGCCAGTGAAACTTTCAAGGGACGTCCAAGCTAAAGCATATCTTCAAACCATTTAGACTGTATTTTATATGCTATTTGGTAGGCTATGCGATTGTTACTGAACTATTATTGAAACTGATGTGTGCGTGCGTGTGCGCGTGTTTGTCATCTTTGTAGATTCTCCCCTCAATCTTGCCTGCATTACAAGGTAGAGATACCGTCATAGTTTCGGTATCTCTGTCGTTCATGTAGGTGCAGCATCCTTGTGTAACAGCGGCATTGGTAAAGCATGTTCAGGTCTCGATCTGCTTTTAATTTCTCGTTTCCTTGTAAATTGGGTTTGTTAGACCGTTGTTGTAGTTATTCGATTGAATGTGTGTGTGTGTGTGTGTGTGTGTGTGGAAGTAATCCACTGGTAGCAGTTTCTGCGAAGCCCCGCGTGGGGCCGAGCCGGGTGCATTATTGATGAAGAATAACTCATTGGGGAACGTTCCTTTCGCCCATTAGAGCCCTTCGCGGGCTTGTCTTTGCGGCGCGCGGCGACATTAAAGAAACCTCATCTGTCTCATCCTCCGCTGCGGTCTGCGCTGTGCGCCCCAGCAAAAAAAAAAAAAAGATTTCTGCTTTTATACTGCCGTTATCTTGATTAGTCGACTCCACGCGGACCTTTGTGAAATATGTGCGATCTAATTTTATCCTTTATCTTTATTTAGTGGTTTAATTACCTCGTGAGGTATCTATCTGCAGCTCGCGGATCTACAATAGCCACTTAAGGCTTTTCAGAAATATTCCGTGTCAGTGGGGTCTCAGAAGTCTCAGGTGTCCTTTTGTCAGTCCTTTTAAGGATTATGCGGCTGAACTTCATGGGATTTCCACTGAACTAATTGCGATAAGTCACTTAACCAGTGGACTTGTGGAGTGGCCGGGTGATATTTATCATCCCAACAATTTTGTAAAGTGGCGATAGATTTTATGTCAATGGAAAACGTGACATTTTTTCGAGGGTTCTCGTCTATTAAATGCTAGCGTGAGCACTGCACCCGAACTCATCCGTCATCGCATGACTACGAGTTTGGATCGGATCGCTTTGTGAACGGGAACCGTGTAGTTACCATATTGCAGATGACATTGTGTGTACAGTAAAAGACCCGTAGGAAAACCATCCCGTGTATGTCTGCGAGAAACGAGGAGCACCGATCACATGCCTTATATGTAATTGAAGAGATTTTCGGACTTTAATTCGTAAACTCTTTTCATGGTTGCCACTGGCATTCTACTGAATTACATTGCCGTCCAAATATTCGACATGTATGTGGTTCACAGTTAATAACAAATACGAGTATTTTAACCTGAGTACCAAGGAAATAATAATAATAGATTAATAAATAAATAATGCAAAAATCGGTTTTAGAATAACGGTCGAAGCCTGTCTCTGAGACAGAGCTGCGCTCGTAGAGCCGTTTCTGTAGGAGGCTTCCGCCAGCCACGAGAGGCGAAAGCCGCGAGCGCTGTTCAAGTAAGGTGGTGCTGAAACTTTCTGCGCGTGTCATTATATTCGCGCGGTGACATATCACGTAGAACAACGTTGTTAAGAAGTGAAAGGCGTCGTGTCCTGGATATGTGAAGCTATATCTTATTGAAAAGATGGCTTTACGATTTTATAACGGTTAAGGATCATCCATTTGTGATCATAAGTTATATGATGAAATTCAATCTCGTTCATAAATTGCGGTCTGTGGATATTTCGACCCTAAAAGGAGTGATATCTATATCTTTTGAACATAGCGATTTGTCTGACATTCTTTGAGAGAAACCAATCGTTTGCACATGGGCATTTCCGTTGGTAACCTATTCACAAAATTCCCATGTTCTCTGTCAGTGCTAATGATATCAGAATCATAAAGCAGAAATGGCAAACCAATCAAACTGCCATGTCTTCATGCTTTCTCTTTCTACAACACAGACATGGTACAAAGTTTTTTTTCCCTCTCTTTTTTAAAATTTATTTATGATTATTATTTTTTACAATGGAAAGGCCTCATTCTTCAAAAAAAAAAAAAAAAAAAAAAAAAATTACCCGCACAAAATTTCTGTGGAAACTGCCACGAACAGCATCGTTTTCAAACGGCATTGTAAAAAGCATGCATATGGTACCGAGCCACAGCTAAAATGCAGGCCTTCCTGGAAGAAGCTGGTCCTGTGTGTCAGTATGGAGCAATGACAGCATTTTATGCTCTACAGTTATCCAGTGTAGAGTGTGCAATAACAGCATTTTACACTCTACAGTATCCAGTGTAGAGTGTATGATAACAGAATTTTATGCTGTGTAGTTATCCAGTGTAGAGTGTGCAATACCAGTGGTTTACACAGTGCAGTTATCCAGTGTAGAGCGCGTAATAAGAGCGTTTTCCACTGTGTAGTTATCCTTGTTGCATTATTTTTGTTCTTGTACCATGTCTTCCCTGCCATAGCACTGGGGGGGGGTAATTTTTATTCTGTTCTAATCTGTCAGTTGAACTAAGACCCAAAGCCCATCCTCTTTCTTAGCTATACCGTTAGCCACTGGCTAATTATGACTGTGATTTGCATTCAAGCTGCACTATAGAACTTGTGATTTAATTGGATAAGATGGCTCTCTTGTTGCTCAGGTAAGCATATATAACAATAATAGATTCTGTGTCACTCCCTGAACATGGTAAGTGCATGCAGGTCATGCGTGCACTTTGTTGTGACATGAAAGCTATAGCATTTGTGTTCAGCATTCAGGAGCGATTTGTGTCTCGATGTGGACAGCATGACCAGCGACAGCGTTCTCTTAGATGTCGTCTGTCACTGGAAACGAAGCAGTCTAGAAAATACACGCGACATGCATTACACATTTCTGCATAGAAATGGTTAGTAATAGTTTGGATTCATTTTATATGACTTTATGATTCATTCCTCTCTTACAGTAAGTAATCATTAATTTTTTTTTTGTCACGTAAATGTGCTTGCGGCTTTACGAGCCATACGTTATTATACAGCATGTTCAAAGAAGCGCTTTTGTGTGCGGATACACGTCTAATTAATTGATACGGAGCCAGCGATGGCACGCGTTCTCATGTTCTAACGGTGTTTGTGTGTTGCTGGTCGCTGTTCCAGGCCTGGTGATGTAATTGGGAACGCTGTAATTGTGTTAGCGAGCGTTGGGGTTGTTGGCGGTGGTGTTCCTGTCAGGTGCACTAGGACACATTATTCCTGTCTATTTCAGGGGCAGCATTGCCCCCGGGGAGGGGGGGGGGGGGGGGGGTGCAGGTAATAAAGTTATAGTGTTACACTGTGGTCGGTTCCCCTGTGGAGCATGTGCACCCCTACAGGGCAGCTTACCGTGACACCTCTGGTGTTGTGGCAGTTGGTTTTTTGGAGCTTACTGTAACCAAGGGTTTGAGGGCATGATTCACCTCAGACTCGTACAAAGATGGGTGTGTGTATGTTTGTGTTGGGGGGGAGTGGGTGTGTGTGTGTGTGTGTGTGTGTGTGTGCGTGGGTGTGGGTGTGTGCGCATGTATGTGTGTGTGTTTATGTGTGAGCATGTGTATAATTGTGTGTGTGCACGTGAACACGGTAACTCAGCTATTGTTGCAGTGAAGTCAGCAGCTGATTCTGTTCTGTTGTAACGGCTCCTGATTTTGTTTTGTTGTTACGGCTGCTGATTTTGTTTTGTTGCCATGGCTGCTGATTTTGTTTTGTTGTTACGGCTGCTGATTTTGTTTGTTGTTACGGCTGCTGATTTTGTTTGTTGCCATGGCTGCTGATTCTGTTTGTTGTTACGGCGGCTGATTTTGTTTTTTGTTACGGCTTCTGATTCTGTCTTTTTGTTGAGTTCCTCATGCATACACCTTGCATTTCTTCCCCCTGACAATTTATAGGATGTAAAAGTGAGTGAAGCTGTTTGCACTTGATGCTGACGTGACACTGCTAGCTCAAAGCACCTCTTTGTTCTGCTCATTTAGTTTTGATGAGCGGGCTTCTCTTTGTCCAAGGTAACCTCTCCTCCCCGTTGCTCTCCTTTGGGTCTGAAGGTCTCAAAAACTATACACATCTCTGGTGGTTTGACTGTCTGTACCTACATGTTAAAATAAAGCCTGCAGATCAGTTGAAGTGAGGAATCACGATGTAATGTAATGTAATGTAATGTCTGATAAAGGTGTTGCAAAGACACACTTCAAGTGAAGTCTTACCGTTGTGTCAGCAGAGGCTGTGTATGTACACATAAGCTTCTTTACGAATAAGGGGGGCTTGGCCTCTTCAGCTGCAAGTGTTCCAACTTTAGCGGCAGAGAGTCAGACTTTCCGGAGCGTCTCTCCAGAGAGCGCCGGGGTGTGACCAGCGCTAATCTGGCCGCCGGTATTCCGGAGGGAATTTCGATTAAAATTCCCGGTGTGTGGGGATTTTTCCGTCCGTAAGGCGGAGCAGTCTGCTGTTAAATCCCCGTTTTTATGCCCATTCTCCGGACCCGCCCGTAACGAGGCGTGTGCGCGCGATCCCTGGCAGCGTGCCGCTCACCTCGGCAAAGCCCTCGAATGCGCTACGCCCGGTGCGTCAAGGTCCCGCAGACCGGAATGGGAATATCCTGATTTTCCGTCACTCTCCCTCTCCCTCTCTCTCTCTCTCCCTCTCTCTCTCTCCCTCTCTCTTTCCCTCTCTCTCTCTCCCCTCTCTCTTTCACCCCCCTCTCTCTCTCTCTCTCCCTCTCCCTTTCTGTTTCCCTCTCTCTCTCTCCCCCCTCTCTCTCTCTCCCTCCCGCTCTCTCTCTCCCTCTCCTCTCTCTCTCTCTCTTTCCCCTTCTCTCCCTCTCTGTCTCCTTTCCCCCTCTCTCTTTCTCTCGCTCTCCCTCTCTCTCCCCCTCTCTCCCTCTCTCTCTCCCCGCTGGTCTGTGAACACACGCCTCTAAATCTCAGCATTTGTTACAGATCATGCCTCTGCCGGGCTCTGTTCTGCACATGATGTATGGGGTCTCAATCTCTGGAAGAAGGGTCCAGGCCCTCTTTGATTGAAACAGAGAAAAAAAAAATGCTCTCTGCTCACTTCCCCCACCCCATCTCTTTTCTTTTTTTTGTTTTTTACACTTTCATTGTTTCATTTTGCATCTAGACATACATCTGAGGACACGCATCTAAACAACTAAGACAAGTAAACCTTTTATTTTATTTTACAATTTTCCTCTAGAAAATTTGTACGTATAGAACAGGGGAGGGAGTTTGTCGTGTCTGTTCCATACGTGGCAGCAAGATTGATTGTAATTTTTTTAATCGCATTCCCCCAATCACAGAACAGCTGGAACATGTTTTATTGTACTATAGTCACAATCTGATGATTAGTATTAATAATACTAATATTCGTTTTTTTTGTGCACAGAAAAGGAAGTACCCATTCTTATTGTGAAACTGCTTTATACTGTATTTGGACTCGGAAGTTGAGAGTGTTCATCATATGTTATATTTTAATAGTTTAGTGTAATGATTTAAATAATTATTGGACACAAGAGGAGAAAGTAATTTCTTTGTGCCGTAATTTATCTGATAATCATCATGAGATAACTGAGACCTCAGCGTTGCTCCCCTCTTGATTAGTTTATTGAATTCTGTCTCCAAGGTGATTGATAGCCTGTGTTCTGTTGAGTGAACGGGTCATAACTTTTTTTTTTTTTCTTTCTTGATGACATTATAAAGTGAAGGCGCTACTTGAACATATCGCAGACACACAAGTTCTGTCGATAATGCATAATAATAACAAGGAGCTGTGATACAATCCAAAATGGAGTATGTGTCAGGCCCATCTTCCCATCTGCCTATCTCTCCATTTTTTGTTTTCGGTCTTCTGGAGCGTATATCTGTCAGTCCATCTGGGCCGACGCCGCTGTGCTTCGTACTGATACTCTTGAACCCTCAACTGTGCCGTTTGTTAAATTTACGACGTACGAATCCTGGCTTGTCTCGAGCCTTCATCTGTAGTCTCCCTCACTCAAATATTGTCTGCATTACTAATATGCCAACAGTGCGATAGTGCTGACATTTATTTTGCCCTGTTCTGACTTCTCAGCAATAACAAAGCTAAAAGTAATATAGGAAGTGCATGATTTCACAAAAAAAAACCCATCAAATTCTTGAGTACAAACGCCTTGGAAAGGAAAGCAAAATCAAAAGCAATTTGACTGGTTTATTATGGGGCAGCCAATGTATGATGTAAGTTACACGATGCAGCTGTAGTTAAAAGAACAGGATGTGAGTGGATTCTTTCGGTTTAAAAGAGTAAATTGTGTGGAAAATCAGGATGCAGAACGTGAACAAAAAAGCTTCTTTTTTTAATGCATTGGACAGGTGTGTTTCCTGATAAAGAAGACGGTAACATCACTGTTTTTTTCTCTCCATAGCCTTTGAGAATGAACTCAAAGTTAGCTGGTTAATAGAGTTTAATCATGAATAGGAGCTCAGTCTCTGAGCTCTTTTTAAAACACAAGTAGGTCTGAATTGTTTGGATTGAACTGGTGGTAGCAAAATACTGGAGTCAGAGCTTAACAGAAGTAATGCTTTAAAAATCTGCAAGATACTCTTCTCCAGTATTTTCAGTTATTTTGGTGGCCACTTAATGCAAAAACTCCATAAATTAAATAATATTTTATTGTCATTTTGTTGTTCAACAGCTCCATTTGATTGGAAGACATTCACTGCTCTGTAAGCTAAGCTCTGGCTAGCATGGCGAAACTTACTGACGAAACGGTAATTTTTTCTCTAAATAAGACCTGCATTGAATTTCAATAAAATGTGAGTATGCATTATTTATGGTAGAATAATACAATTTGTAGGTAGCCAGAGAGGGTCATTGGGTTCTGTAATGATTTTTTTTAAAGGATTTGAATCAGGCAAGGATTTGCGGTTTAAGACGGATAATTTTATTATGCTATTGATTGACACGAGGACTGGCGGTTTCCACCCTCCTTGCTTGATTTCACAGTCAGGGTAAATATTTGGGGTGCTGATTGCCTGTCCTGAAGATAGTTGGCAGGTACAATATTAATCCAGGATGTCAACATTCTTGTGTAGTCTTAAGGCTTCCCTGGTTGGGTTTTCAGGATGTAACTCCCGGGAATACAATGCGGTCGAATGACCCCCAAAGAACAAAGAAAATAAATAACGGAAAATAAATAATGAAACGGGTGAAGAATACCTGTGTGTGTGTGTGTAGGGACTGGGAGATTTATCTGTCATCATTCTCTCTTTGACTTCATGGCTTTTTCCATTTCAAACGTGTGTGTGTGTGTGTGCGTGTGTGTGTGCACCCGTGTGTGTGTGTCCGTGTGTGTGTGTGCCCGCAAGTATACATATGTATGTGCATGTATGTGTGTGTGTGTGTGTGCGCGTGTGCGCGTGCGTGCGAGTATACATATGTATGTGTGTGTGTGCATGTGGCTTGAACCGCTGGTCATACCTGTCTTAGCTGAGATGAATCTCTCTAATCCAGAGGAGTGGATGAGTTCCTCCGTGGCAAATTTGAGGCTTTGTGGTAAAATAGGAATTTACTAGTGTGTGTGGGAGCCAACGAAGGAACATTAGGGGGCTTCACCCCCACCCAGCACTAGTCTTATTGCAGTAAACAAAAGTGGTTGAACAGCAATGAGAAGACAAATCCACTAAAAGAGTAAAACAAGTTGTGTCAAGGAAAATGTCTGTGAAAGGTGACATTTCAGCAACTGTGTCGCCAGCAATCTTTCAGACTTTTTTTTTTTCTCCTACCGTGACCGTTTTAATTTCGCCATCTTTATCAGGGTTTGGTTTTCGTTCCCAGAGGCTGAAACGTCTCCTTTCCCTTTAGTCTCTTAACCCGAACGAGGCGGACCGGGGTTGACCCGAAAAAAAGAGGCTGGAACGAGGGAGGGACGGTTCCGACTTCGCCGCTCCTTCCCCCGAGCAGCGGGGGGGGGGGCGAGGAGCGAGGAGCGAGGGGCGAGGAAAAGCACCGTCTGCCGCACACGTCCCGGCCAATCAGCTGTTTAGCGGCGTCCTGGAGCAGACGATGCGAGCGCGATTGTGCCGCGCTCACCCAGTGACCCGCCGGCGCGCGGCTGCCCAGGGCCGCCTTGTGATTGAACAGTTATTCGGTCGCTGTCGAGCTCAATGTGGCGATGAGATCATTTTCCCCGGGACGTTTGATTGAATCGTCTGCTCTCCCCCCTCCCCCCCCCACCCCCCACAACAGTGGAGTCAACTCCAGACCCCTCCAGCTATGAAAGTAATCCCTGCCCCCCATCACCCCCCCCCCCCCCCCCCCGCCCATCACTCCCACACCCCCACACCCCCCAACCCTGTGACCTCCCTGGATGCGGCAGAACGCATATCGTATCGCGGTTTCATCACTCCCCCACCTCCCCCCCCACCCCACCCCCCGACACGGTTGCCATGCCGCCGGGGACGGCAGACGGTGCTCCGCGCGCGGCTCGCCTGTCCCTCTCACGTCTCCTCCGGGGGGCGGGTCAATTAGTCAAAATCCCCGAGCGTGAGCGATGCGATTCCCTCTCGCGCCCGTGTCACGGGGGGTCCGCCCCGCCTCTTTGACCGCTCAGTTTATCTCCCGCGACACATTTCGCCTGTTTTTCTTTTTTTTTCCCCTACCTCCGAAGGACGGTGTTTACCGGTCGTGCTTTTCGTAAGCTGCTCGCGCGGGCCGTCGCTCTCGTTCTGTTGGCTTTGCTGAGAATACGATCGCGTGTGCGCTGGAGTGTGGCACAGTGAGTAAGGAACTGGGCTTGCAACCGAAAGGTCGCAGGTTCGATTCCCGGGTAAGGACACTTCCGTTGTACCCTTGAGAAAGGTACTTAACTGAAATTGCTTCAGTATGTATCCAGCCGTATGAATGGATGCAATCTAAATGCTATGTAAAAGTTGTGTAAGTCGCTCTGGATAAGAGCGTCTGCTAAATGCCTGTAATGTAATGTAATGGATACGATCGCGTGTGCGCGCGTCGGTGACATCGCTGCTGTTAAGGCACCGTGTGATCGCGTGTTTGTGCGCCCCGCGCGGAGGCGAACGCCCTCTAGCCAGGGTGTTGTCCTCGTACGCTCCGGCTGCTGAGGAGAAGACCCCGGGGGGGGGGGGGTAAGGGACGGGTGTAGGGGCATGGGGGGGGCGCATGCAACCCGGAGAGGCGCGGGGTCCAGTCCTGAAGTTGTTCTCCGTCGATCGCGGACGATAGCCACAGACGCTAGCCACAGACGCTAGCCACAGACGCTAGCCACAGACGCTAGCTTGGCCGAAACCACAAGCTGGTTGTGCGAGATCAAAGGAGTAGTTCCTCCTAACTGAGGATAGCATGATAAAAGTGAACTACAGTGGAAAGTAAAAGAGTGCGAGGGAGGAAGAAATGGGTGAATAAAGAGGAGTGTGGGGGGGAGAGAGAGAGAGAGATTGAGTCGATAACGTGGAGGAGCGAGGGGAAGGGCGTAAGAGTGGGAGGGGTTGCTCCACAAAGCATTTACTGACTGCAGGGGAAACGCAGAATGCAGTGATGTGAGCGTTATCATGGATGGAGATAACAGGGTGGTGAGTCTTCCATACACCATAAACCCCCAGTTTGCGTGGGTGTACCTTCCTCGGACAATTTCACCGTAGCTCAGTGATTCTAAACTGCCCTGACGTACAGTAGCACTGGATAGCTGTGCAGTCATTTAGATGTGCTCTCTCTGGCTCAGCACACCGGCGGTTTCCCATTGGGAAATGGCATTCCACGGCCCGGGTTGGGTTCCGCATCTCCTTGGAAACGCCCATGTGAGATGGAGTTCACCACGCCTGGGCGACGGTGGTGGTGGTGGTGGTTGTCGCCACTCTATTTTCCCCCTCACTTTCAGGAGCCATGATGTTTTGTTTTGTTTTTTAACAAAAAGATTCTTTTGTCTTTTATTTAGGGTTCCTGCTGAATAATTCAGCAGGTTTTTAATGCAAGACAGATTGGAGCTCAGCAGGGGGTGGGTAGCTGTGTCTGCAGTATTTTTTTTTTTACCAAATCCCTGGTGCATTTTTAAACAGCCTTTAAGTTGGGATTTTGAGGCGGCTCTGCGCAGATGCGATGTGTCACTTTTTGGTTGCGGCAGTTGGTGGTGGTGGCAGTGGAAGTGGTGGGAGGGGCAGTGATGGGAGGGATGGTGGTGATGGCTGGAGGGGCGGTGATGATGGTGGTGGTGGGTGGCGGCGGCGGTGGTAGTCTTGATGGTATCGGTGGAGGTGGTGGCGCTGGCGGCCGGAGGGGTGGTGAAGTCTCCCCCAGGAGAGAGACACACTCTCCGCCGCCCCCTACCTGCGACACGCGAACACGCACAGATACGCTGCGCCCCTCAGAGTCAACGGAAAGCTCCAATCTGCCCTTATTGAGTTTATCAGTCCTCCAGGAAGCAAATGCTCCACACGATAAGAGAAGAGAGCAGACGGGGGGTGTGTGGGGGTGTGGGGGTGGGGAGGGGGGGGGGGTCGGTGGTGCAGACCGGTCTTCAGTCACCTGTCTCAGCTGCCCGTCTGACGCACGGGTCTTATGTAAATCGCCGGGCGGGCGGCCCCGATACCGCCCCCGCGTGCGAAAGCGCAGATCGGTAATCAATCCTGAGGGAGCGCCGCGCGCAGTCGGGGGGGGGGGAGCGCTAGCCGCCCCAAGGTCACCTTCGCGGCGGGGTTCTCCGCTCCAGCGCCTTCGCGGGCGGTTTAAACGGTTCTGCGGGGCGGGGGACGGCGTCCTCGCGAAGGCCTTCCGTTATTTAAAAAAAAAACGGTCGTTTCGCGTTTTTTTTTTTTACTGCTGCGAACGCGGTTGTGACACGTTTGACGATGCGCCGGGAAGCGGGGGGAAAAAAAAGGCTTGTTTAGCGTCGCTGTCGGACGGAAGTGTGCGGAGAGCGCACGTGCTTGATTGGCAGATGGTTCGAGCGGCGCTCGAGCTGCAGTGACTCTCCCCCACACGTGTGTGTGAAGAGATAGCAGCTGATCTGTGTTGTGCCCGGCGCAGGTTGAGGTTCTCATCGCCGGGGAAAGCAGAGGGGAGAGAGAACGAGAGTCAGAGACAGAGGGAACGGTAGCACCTGTCAGCGTTCGATACAGATGGGCCTGATGCAGTTCTTTCCCCTTGCTTTTACGCAGCTGAGCTTTTTTTCAATCTTACAGAGGCTAAGGGTGTGTGTGTGTGTGTGTGTGTGTGTCTCTCTCCTAGCCAGCAGTGCATTGTGACAAGAGATGTACTTCATGGAACAGATACCACAGCCAATGATCTGATACTGTGGCCTGATGGGAATGATTTTTCTCCTTTAATCGTCAAAAAGAAATAAATTGTCATTCATGGCGGGGGGGGTGGGGGGAGTTTGAGTGGTGTTATGGGTCAGGACCCCTCCAGGCCTGGCCTGGGCAGGGTTGGGATCACTATGAGAGGGTATCGGGGACCACAGATGCTGTTTCATGATTCCTGTTGTCATGACGAGCACCGCGCAGACTTATTTAACATTTACTATTGACAGCTTCAGCTGAATCAGTGTCTTTTTTTTTTGGGAGTTGATTGGATTCCCATTTTTCATCTCTCTCTCTCTCTCCATCTCCCTCCCTCCCTCCCTCCCTCCCTCCCTCTATCTCTCTCTGTCAGACCTTCCCTTTTGTCTAACGCCGCGGCAGAAAGGAACTTTGCGGCGTATTGACTTTTCTTTTTTGTGCGCCCGCGTAAATGAATTCCCATCGACGGGAAAGTCCAGCGTCTCCGGGGCGGACCATCTGAGCTGGCCTTAACGCCGAGCGCCCAGGGGGTGACCTCAGGGTCAGAGGGCACGAGGGGGGGGGGGGTCTTTGCACGCCCAGGGGTAATGCGCGGCGTCTCTCTGCGGTCCGATCGAACCCTCCTCCCCGTCATCAGGTGGAACTGAGACCGGAATCTGAGCCCAGGGAGAACTGCCACACACTTTTACACACATGCCTTTGTATACACTTGGCCACTTCATAAAATATGGATAGATAGATAGTTTATTTGTCCTCAAGGAGGAAATTCTTTTCCACAGTAGGTGCATACATAACACAAACAAGTAAGACATACAGAATTATACGAAATGCAGGATTTACAGGGACACTTAATTACAGGGGGTCACACAACAGAGACAAAGGCATGGGCTGACCATATAACCATATATTTATTGGCTCTAGATCCTTTTTCTATTTTAGTTTATTTTTCTGAACGTAGAGGCTGCCTTTTTCACACAGGACATAATGGCGGTTCAGCAGTCTGAAGCAGTACCTGTGTCTTAGTTGTGTGGCGCTCAGAAGTGAAGTGGGCCGCATCACGTCTGTGGAGATCTGAAAGTTCCGGATTGGCCAATATAACCTCCGTCATGTGACCTGTGCACAGGCTTCGCTCCACAGATAAGGGCATTCCTCTGTCTGTGAAACGGGGCAATTCCTGGGGCTTCTGTGCTAATTCCCCAGGGTGCCCCACTGTTCCCCCCCCCATCCCGCTGACAGCGAGGGGTATTATTTTCTCATCGTCACCGTGGCAAGCGTCCCCCCGGGGCGGGGGGGGGGGAGGCGGGGGTCCGGGAGGCGGGGGCAGTGGATAGAGTGACAGTTCTGTAAGTGGTAGGAGCAAGGGGGGTGTTCGGTGATGCCAGCACTGTCATACCTACCCCCTGCACCCCCCCCCCCCAAAACATATCCCTCACCCCTCCCTCCAATATGATACAATTTGTGTGCTCCAGATGCATGGCTGTCTGACACCCAGGGTTAAATGTCAGTGCCCGAGAGAGAGAGAGGGAGCCAGAGAGGGAGGAAGATTGAGAGGGAGGGAGACAGAGAGACAGAGGGAGACAGAGAGAGAGAAGGAAAGATGGAGAGAGAGAGAGGGAAAGGAAGAGAGAGGGAGAAAGAAAGATGGAGAGAGAAAGAGAGGGAGAGGGGGATGGAAAGGGAGCCAGAGAGAGAGAGAGAGGGAGGGAAAGAGATTGAGAGGGAGGGAAACAGAGAGACGGAGGAAGACAGAGAGAGGGAAAGAAAAAGAGAGGGAGACAGAGAGGGAGGGAAAGAGAGAAAGAGGGAGAGGGAGAGGGAGAGAAGGAGAGGGAAATAGAGAGAGAAAGAAAGATTTAGAGAGAAAGAATCAGACGGGGGGATGGAGAAAGAAAGAGAGAGAAGACGGAGAGAGAGAAGCAGAAAGAAGTCAGTAACCCCTGTTGTCCATTACCCCCCCCCTCCCTGGCCTTGCTCTCGGGCTGTTCACCCCGCTTTGATATTTTCAATATTTCCCGTCACGCTCTATTAGTCCCTTTAATGAAATATCATAACAGCGGGAGCCGGGATTGCGCCGGGCCGGCCCTCCATCCGTCTCCCTGTCTGTCAGTCGCCGCGGCGACGGCGTAACCAAGACGGATGGCTCCGCCCGGGCCGCTCCATCGCCCCCCCCCCCCCCCCCCCCCCCCCCCAGGGCTGCTGGTCCGGGCTGACAGCCCCGGCTTACCCCTCTGGACCCCACGAGTGTGTATGTCCTAATGTAGATTCAGCATCACAGGACAGGGGCTATCTATCTATACTGGGGGCGGGGGGGGGGGACATCGGGAGGCAGGATATTGTTTATGAATGCACTGTTGGTGTGTGTGTGTGTGTGTGTGTAAAAAACATGTCTGGGCTATGGTCCCCACTTGCCAGTATAGGGTGAGTGTGTGTGTGTGTGTGTATGTGCGCATGTGTGTGTGCGTGTGCATTTGTGTGAGTGTGTGTGTGTGTGTGTGTGTGTGTGTGTAAATAAATGGAGTGCCTCAAGACAAATGTGTTGTGTCACATAGACACACAAATACACCTTCCCTCACAGTGTGTTGGATGCATTACAGAAAAGGGTGAAGAACAATGTACGTCTCTTTCTCTTTCTTTCTCTCTCTCTTTTTAGAGCCTTTGATGTTAATTTTTTTTTTCACAAACTTTGAATCTTTTATAAAAATCTATTTGTAAGCTCTGACCTAAATATGCAGGTTAAAGATGTGGTCCTTGATAAAAAAAATAAAAAAAATAAAAAACAATACAAGAAACAATTAAAATCCCTCCATCGATTTGCTTTCCTCACCCCTGGCCGCTGTAATGGAAAAAGACTACTCCATTCAACCTTGTTTATAAAGCCACAGAAATATCAATAATGCCTCCCTCATGGAAGATCCCTTTTCTATAATTGTTTAAAGTTCCAAATTAAATTATAAATCTAAGTTTGACTCCTGGGGCATAACGGCTGCAGTAAACTGGACTGTAATAGTCAGGCTGTCTGGAGAAAAAAACATTTTTACATGATAATTTGAACAGTATATTTGTATTTGAAAAAGGCTTGCTTTAGTCTATCTCCAGAACTGCTCTGGACAAACTGTATATCTTTCTGCTAAACAAAAACACACTTCTATTTCCACAAGGATTTGTACAAAAGAAATTATAAATCAATTGGTGTACACAGTGGGATTTAGCTACAGTTGGGATTTAGCTTTTCATGCCTGCTAGTTTGATTTACCATAGGTTAGGTCAGAGAGTAATATTTACTGTGTGAACTGGACTTAATGTGTTCATGGCTGTGAATTACTGCTACAAAATGAGTACTGTACCTTATCAGATCTGTGGTTTGTAGGTGTTCCAATGACTTTTGGTATCCACTTATTGTATGTCGCTTTGGATAAAAGCATCTGCCAAATAAATGTAATACAATGTAATAGATTTCACCCTGACCAGGCCAGTGTGGGTGTGCATGTCATTGCATCCCACAGTGGAGCAGGGGTTGGATATCAAATTATCCAGTATTGGTCTCGCAAACCTCATCAGTCACAGTCGGACAACAGTGATCTGACTGCTCCGGCTGCTCCAGCTGCTCCAGCTGCGTAGTCCTCCAGCGCAGTGTGACCGGTATTGCAGCAGTGCTGCAGATATGCACATGCTAATGCGCATGCTGCTGAACTCACAGCAGGTTTTCGCAGTTGCACAGTGATGTAGGAGATGCAATGGAGAACTACATTACTGCAGTGAAAAATGGAGAAATGCCCCCCCCCCCCCAAAAAGGGAAAGGAAGTAAAAACATGAATCAAATTATTCAGGATTTTCACATTTAATACATGTTCAGCTATACAAAGTATAACAGTAATAAAATACATAAGAAAGTGGCTCTACTTTAATATAACAAGTAGCTTACTTTAAGTTATTTCAAGGCAGCCACGTTACTCATTATTTTAAGTAGAGCCACCAGAAGTTTTGCAGTTTTGCCAGAAACATTATAACATTCCAGATTTGTTAATAATACTAATAATAAAGAAATACTTCTTAAACTGGTTTGTTCGCTGCAGTGAGTGCAGGTCGTGTTGTTATTAAGTGGATTGGCCACTTAAGCGGTGTTAAATGAAATGCCGTCTTTCCCTGACGCACTCAGCGACGGCGGCAAATGGAAGAGAAGTGCAAAGGGAGTTCATTTTCTCCTCTCCCCGCCCCGCTCCGCTCGGAGAGGACGGGCGGCGGGGTCGCCTCTGACGGCCCGGTCCCCCCGCTCCGCCGGCGCGTGATCTCCGCCTCGTCTTCAGCCGCGCGGCGGCTAGCGGTCTTTAATCGCGCCGCCGTGTTCCGTGACCTCGCGCGCGCCACGGCGATTACTCCCCGCTGAGCTTTTAAGGACGATTTAGACAAACCGGATACTCTGCCTTACTGTCCCCCCTCCCCCCCCCCCCCCCACTCAACCCTCCACTTACCCCCCCACCTCCCCCCACCTCCTCGCCCACCTCCTCGCTCCCTGCCGCAGCCGCCCGCCTCCAAGCCCTTTAATCAGTGCCCAGGCGGCGTGCGCCATGGTGCTTTTACGGGTGCCGATCTGTGGCCCGTAAAAGCGTCAGCCACGAAAAAAAAAAAAAGATTAGTCCCTCGGAGAGAGAGCTCAGGGGACTAAGTGATGCCCGTTGCGCTTTTTTTTTTAAAAGCGCGCGCCCCGTGGATGGTGGTGCCCACCCTTTTCGGACCACGCACCCCTGCCCTGCAAGAGCGGGTTTGCATTTGGGCAGCACCGGTGCCAGCGATGGAGATCGCTGGAGAAGAAACAAGCCACCAAACCAGATGAGCCTTTATCAGCGGAGTCAACCAAGTCTGTGATTGGTTTCTGCACTTGAGAGGCGGGCCGAATGCCCTCTTTATTTTCCTCCTTCCCATCGGGGGGATTGGCTGACCGGGGGGGGGCAGTGTGTGAATGGAGGTCCTGGACTCCATCTCCATCCATTTCCATAACAAACAGCTCTGCTTCTCCCCGAGAATGTATAATGCACAGAGAGGGATCATCGTGGTTGAGCGGTGTTTCTGTGTGTGTGTCTCTGCATGGGGGTGGGGTTTGGGTCAGCCTGTCCTCACCCCCTTCTTCCCCCCTGCCCTTAGGCCCCTCCTTTCCTCTGCCCCACAGACCTCTGTCTCCACCCCTTTCTCCTCCCCCTCTGTCCCTGCCCCTGACTCCTCCCCCTCTGTCCCCGCACCATGACTCCTCCCCCTCTGTCCCTGCCCCTGACTCCTCCCCCTTTATCCTTGCCCCTGACTCCTGATGGCGGGGGGGTGTATGGAATGTACTGGTGTGGTCTGGTCCTAACCTACCCTGATTCATACAGGCCCAGGGAGGGTCAGCGCTGCACTTAAAAATCCAATCATCCTCCACTGCACTGGTCACCCCCACCAACCCTTTGCCCTCTCCACTACCCCCCTATCTTGCTTTACTACCCCTCTCTCTGTCTCTCTACCCCACCTGCCCATCTCTCATTCTCTTTCGCTCTCTATTAACTTGTGCACTCTCTCTCTCTCTTTCTCTCTCTCTCCTGAGCATGTGGGCATGCGGGTATGTGCGTGTACGTGTGTGTGTGCGTGTGTGCCTATACCTGCGTGTGCGTGTGTACACGTGTATGTGTGCGTGTGCGTGTGCGTGTGCGTGGATGTGTGCGTGTGCGTGTGTGTGCGCGTGTGCGTGTGCGTGTGCGTGTGCGTGTGCGTGCGTGCGTGCGCGTGCGCGTGCGCGTGCGTGCGTGTGCGTGTGTGCGTGTGCGTGCATGTGTTCATATTGATATGTGTGTCAGAGAGCGTGACCCTGATCACCTTGCTCTGTAGCGGTGTGAGCACTGCCCCGTGAGTCATCAGTTCAGGTCCGCTGCTCTATCTCCGCCATCTTCACTGCAGACTGTGCAGCGGCGCATCTCCTATGGATATAAACTCAATTAATTGCCATCCTGGCAAATCTCACCGCTACTGTAATGAACCCCTTTATGCTAATTTAACTTCGCTGGGCATGAGTGGAAAGTTAATTCTCGGGTCTAATTCTGCTCGAGTTTGAAGGAACGCGCACTGCAGTGTACAGCACACACAAGGAATACTAAGCTTAATGGATGGTGGCTATGTTTCCCAGCTGAAGATAAGGAGAAATGTGCACTTGACATTACTGCATGCTGGTGTGGAAGGAGAGCAGGGCTGTGTAATTGCTGTCTGAGTGTGGACAGACATTATCTGTGCAGAGCAGCGAGAGGGCAGAGCGCTGCCACTGAGGACGGCACTGGGAACAAGATGCTCGTCACGATGAAGGAGACACTGCAAACACACACACGCACACACACAACACGCATGCATGTGCACACACATACACACAACGCATGCACACGCGCATGCACACACACACACATACACACAACACATGCACACACACACACACACACACACACACACTGACACGCGCACATTCATACACAGACACGTACACATGCTGACACACATACACTCACCCACCCATAACACCCACGCGTGCACGTATTGCACAGAAAGGCCCACACACACACACACACACACACACACACATCTGCACGTATGCATGCATGTGCGTTCATACAGTACACTCATGTATACGCACACACATCGTGCAGAATTGCTCTCATGCTGAATTGGAGAGATAGTAACCAGCGCTGTAGGGGTTTAATATCCTCCACGCTCAAACTCGACCACTTGTGGTGCTTCGCTAAGAATGTTTCCGTCTTCAGCAAGTCAAAAAAAGAATCTCACACAGAAATATTCTCTTATCTGAGACAATTTATGGATTGTTTATTGCTGCAGAGCATTAACTTTGATTATGCTAGTTTGCCTTATTACCAAATTAAATGAATGTCAATTATCTGTAATTGGGATATTATGCGCAGATATTACGTAGTGCGCAAATGAGCCTGCCCTTTTAATTACAGTATATGTGTAACAGGCTTTATTGCTCCCGCGGAGATGGGTACTGTGATGCAGTAAATCCGGCCGGATTAGTGAAATGTAATCTGATCTGGGGAAGTGTGATGAGCTCTTTCTGTGCCACTGTGCCAGTCACACTGAAGGCAGTCTTGGTGTGTGGGGGATGGCTGCCTAATTTCCCAACTATATATTCACTCCAATTTACTCTAATTACTTCTGTGCAATTAGATTTTATAGGATTAATACAGAAAGACCATATTCTGCTTAAATAGATTAAGGTGACACGCATGCAGTTGCAAATTATACAGGGTTTTGTTAAGTAGTGTAGGTCTGTGTCTGTGCCTGTGTGTGTGTGTGTGTGTGTGTGTGTGTGTGTGTGTGTGTGTGCGCGCATGTTTGTGTTTCTGCTTGTGTTTGCGTGTGTGTGGGAGTATGCGCCCACACTGTGCCTGTGTGTGTGTGTCTGCTGTGTGTGTGTGTGTGTGTGTGTGTGTGTGTGTGCATGTGCGTGCGTGCATGTCTGTCTGTGTACACATAGCACGGGGGGGGTTTGGTTCAGTTATGGTTAAATACACCCCGTGAGAGCACACAGTCTCTCACAAGGTTGAGACACCGCTGTCATGTGGTACCAGCTGATCGGCTTGTTCTGATCACAGAGAATCATAAACGCTCCTCTTTCTGCCCTGCTGCTTGGCCTGCCTGACCAAGCGCTTACAGAAAGGAGGATGGTGTGGAAATGAGCAGAAAAAAGACAGGTACGCTCGTTTGTGTATGATGTAACAGTATGAGCAGGGGATTCTGGGATTTGGGATTGCAAATGCACATCACGGCAGGGGCAGCCGAGCTTATATACCCCTGAGTAAGGGCCTGCTCTGGACCTCCGTTCCTCCACTAAAAATCTGTGAACCAAATAATGGATGTCATGAATAATGTAAACGGAGAGAGAGAGAAAATGGAGGGTGAAAAGAGTTGGGAGAAGGGAGGAAGGCGTGGAAGTATAATGAGGAATGGATGCATGGATGGATGGATGGATGGATGGAGGGGGATTTGGAGAGAGAGGATGCTATGGCCCATTATAGCACTGTATTATTTCTGGTTTTGTTGTCAGTCTGTGTGTAAGGGAACCCATCTAAGACTTGTATAAGCATGTATAGATGTTGTGTTATCAGCGTGTTTGTATTTGCAGTTGATGGACATGGTGATGAATAAATTATTGCAGTGGAACAGATGGACAGTTGGTACAGGGCAGAATTCTTGTAGTTTCACATGTTCTGAAAACACCCGTTAACTGGACCTTCTTGCTGAAAGCTGATTATGATTGGTTCTATGCAGAATGAGGCTCTGAAGATGCCAAAGTCCTGATGCATGCTGGGATATGCTGTTCTAGTTTTTTTTTCTGTGCCAGTGGGAGATTCAGTGTTGGGAATCACCTGTGACATCACTGAGAGAGAAAGAACCTGCCAGAGCCCGGTCTTTGGGAACAGTGCGGTCGAGGCAGACGGTTAACTTCGATTATATCCTTCACGTCACTTTCGTATTGCCTCTTTTCTGGGTCTCCAGTCTGTTCAGCAGGCCGAGCCTCAGCCCGCGCTAACGCGCACACAGCCGCTTGCTGTGTGTGCATGTGTGAAATACAGCGCGGCGGAGGGCTGCTCACAGCTCGGTGATGATTTATACCCACGGCCACTTCGCCGTTCCTGAAACGGGCCCATCGCTTTAATGTACACGCTTGACGCTTGAATACGTGCGCCGAGTTCGATTTCAGTGGTGACGAATGAGAGCGAGTTGCATTTTGTGGAGCATCTTCTGTGGCAGTTTTATTTGTGTGTGTGTGTGTGTGTGTGTGTGTTGCAGCGCTCTCTGTGTGTGGGGGTGGTGGTGCACGCAACTGAAGTGGCACTTGATCCTTAAATGAAAAGTGAGGGAGAGCGTTGTTTGTTGTTTGCTGGCGTTCCTCTCTTTTCTCAGCAAGGGGCTCGGTCCAAGTGCTTCTCTAAAAGCTCCTGTGTTGCGATGAGAGAGAGAGAGAGAGCGAGAGAGCGAGAGACCAAGCAGAAAATCATTCTGAATAAGCGGCCATTTTCAATCTTGTTAAGAGTGCGTAACGTACAAGAAATCTTTTTTCACCTTGTGTTTTGTCTGTGACATTGTGTAATAACACTATCTGATGTGTAATTGCACTGTATCTGACATGTAATTACTATGTAATAAGCAAGGGAGAGGAGAGGTATGTTGGGGAGCAGTATGAGGACTGCCCTGTGACCTTTTTGGCAAAAAGGTGTCCTCTTGTTCAGTGTCCACAGCTGCAAGGGGGTTAGTTAATGGACCCTTCTTTTCCAGGACTCCCCAATATCTCAGAATGGACCAGGATGTGTGTTGCTATGATACATAAACCAAAACATTCATGGCTGTGGAATAACTGGCCTACACAACCTCTGTGTTTCTTGTGTCTCTGTGTAACTTCTATTTTCTGTGTGAAACGAGATGTTTACATTAGTATATGGACTGGTAATGTTATGTTTAATTTATATGACATAAAACTGAATTTAATTTGTGTTACTAACATTTTCTGACTTGAATATTAGCTTGCCAGCTAACATATGTGATTTCAGCTGATAGTACATGTATCTGGTTAGCAGGGATAGGCTGTTCACTTAACATTACATTACTGTGGACAGTTCTAGAGGGCTTTTAGTGTGTCCGGGAAAGCCAGTTCCATTTTCTTTTTTAAAATCCACATTTAGTTCACTGTAAAATCCCAATACCAAACATGCGAAACCATGTTGTTTAAAGTTACGTTTGCGTCCTTAAAACAGTTATGAAGGGCTGGTACTGTCTCAGTAATGGGTAAAACCCTACTGCCGTGGCCTCTGGCGAAATATCCAGACTGCTCGGTTTTGAATTTAACAGAAGGGCAGTAATTCCAGTGGGATGTTAGCTTGCCTGCAGAAGCGCGGTCTGGTTTAGTCATAATAACAACAGACACATTAAACTATTACTACACGCAGACCAAATTGAAAATCTCAGAGACTCAAAGACATACTGCCTGATTGTGAATATGCAAGTTTGTGAAAGATAAGGAATCTGCGTTATAGCCGTAATAACAACAGCTGCATTAAACTATAACGCACAGACCAAATCTAAAATCTCCTAGACCGTTTGTGAAAGATAAGGAGCGTGCGTCTTTGTTGTACTGAATGAGGAGGATCTGCTGGTAGACAGGCAGTGCAATTATAATGAACATATGCTTACTGTAAGAAGGCACATTGTTTTTTTTTTTTTACTGGATTGCGACAGTCTTCATTGTTGTCTAATTGCTCAAATATGCTGGAACGCAGACAAGATTTTTATCAGTTTAATTACGGCATCCCTGTAATTCTTAAACAACACACACACACACAAGCGTGCATACAGTACACAGAAAATTCAATTCAATTGTATTTGTGTAGCACTTTTCACTGAGACGCTCTAAAAACACTGAGCCTGAACCCCAGAAATCCAGCAAGTGAGGTGAAGAACTGCCTTCTGGGTAGAAGCACATGCATAAACACAGATATATGTATTACAGTTTACACACAAACACATGCACACAAACACATTCGTTCTCTCTCTCTCTCTCTCTCTCTCTCTCCCCTCTCCCTCTCTCTCTCTCTCTCAAATTCAAATTCAAATTCAAAATGCTTTATTGGCATGAAATACACTTGTACTTATTGCCAAAGCGTACACATAGAAACAGGAATAGGAAACATTAAATACAAACAACAATGCAATCAACAGTGTGGCAATGGCCATAACGAGTAGGCTATACAACAACAACAATAACAATAAAAAATAATAATAATTGTGATTATAATAGTAATAATAATAATAATGTAGAAGAAAAAAAAAAAAAAAAAGGGATAGAAATTAATAAATAATTAAAATAAATATATTTGTGGTGGTCAACCAGTGTCCCTCAGATTATGGCAGGCCGAGATGTACTTTGCTGCTAGTGGAGCCGTTGGCCTTTCTCCTAGCAGGATTTGCATTTTTTCCTCTTTTGTTTGGGAAAGGAAGTCCTTTATAATTAGAGAGAATTTGTTGAAATAATGTGTCCTAATTTCTGAATATTTTTCACAATGTAGGAGAAAGTGCATCTCTGTTTCCACCTCTCCTGTCTTACAGTGACCACATATACGTTGTTCTTTTGGTAACCATGTATTCCGGTGTCTGCCTTTTTCAATTGCAAGTGCGTGGTCACTGAGCCTGTACTTGGTCAGGATCTGCCTCTGCTTTGTATCTCTGACAGAGAAGAGATACTCAGCCAATTTGTAGTCTCTTTTTAGGGTCCGGTAGCAATCTAGTTGTTTTGTGTTTTGGTTACATTATCCCAATATTCCAGATAAGAGATTTTGGTCTGTTTCATTACTTCGTTTACTTTGATTTGTTGGTAAGCAGTGCTGGTATGAAGCTGGTCTGTGATTTGTGTTAGTTGGGTTAATGGGTTAGTCAGCTTCATTACCAGCTGACTGAGGGGACTCTTTTCATGACTGAGCTCTTGGGCTTTCATTGCCTTAAATTGCAATGTGTCTTGAGGACTTGAATTGAGGTGCATCCAGAATTTTAATGCTCTTTTTTGGATGTGAATCATTAATGGATAATGGCCTAATTCTGCCCTGCATGCATTATTTGGTGTTTTCCTTTGTACTTGTAGGATGTTTCTGCAAAATTCTACATGCAGGGTCTCTATTGGATGCTTGTCCCATTTGGAATAGTTCTGCTGGCTGAGTGGACCCCATACCTCACTTCCATACAGTGCAATGGGCTGAATTACACTATCAAATATTTTTAACCAGATTTTAATTGGTATAACAATTTTTTGAAGTTTTCTTTTTATAGCATAGAGTGCTCTTCGAGCTTTTTCTTTTAAAGCATTCACTGCCATGTTAAAGCTCCCTGATGCTGTAATTGTCAGACCAAGGTACGTATAATTTAGAGTGTGATCTAGGGCGGTGTTGCCTAGAAAAAACTGGAACCTGTTTTCCTGACATCTGGCTTTTTTCTGGAAGATCATTATTTTTGTCTTTTTTAAGTTTACTGTCAGTGCCCAGTTCTGACAGAAATCCTCTACCAGAGCTAGGTTCTGCTGTAACCCTTCTTCAGTGGGAGAGAGCAGAACCAGGTCATCTGCATAGAGTAAGAATTTTACTTCCGTGTCATGTAGGAGGAGGCCCGGGGCTGTAGACTGTTCCAACTGCACCGCTAACTCATTGATGTAAACAGTGTTGGACTCAGACTACAGCCCTGCCTTACTCCCTGTTTTGGTGTGAAGAACTCTGTTCTTTGGTCGCCAATTTTCACTCCACATTTATTTTCTGAGTACATTGATTTAATTATATCATAAACTCTCTCTCTCTCTCTCTCTCTCACACACACACACACACACACACCCACGCATATACTCACTCACTCTCACACTCACACTCTTTTACTCTTTCTCTATTCCCTCTCCCAAACACACACACGCACACACACATACGCACTCTAAAGGAGATTCATGGCCTAGCAGATGAGAATAGGCGTTCTGGGACGTAGAAAGCAGTTTTGGGACAAAGTGTTTTTAAAAAGTAGTTTCCTGGCGCTGCCGGTGGAGTTCTTGGCTTCGTCGGGCTGTTTCCGGAGTTTAAAAAATGACCAGCGTTTAGCAGCACTAACCACAATTGATGGTGCGGAGTCAAGGTCTGAGTAATGAGCGTAGGCAGTTCATAGGATGGGGATCATCAATTTGAACTGCGCATATGGGCGTATTGGTTAATATCAAATGATACGGTTAAAGATGATACATTAAAAATGATTAGAGCGGTTATTAATGACGGGAATTGCGCGATCGCGTTAGCGTTGGCGTTAGCTAGCCACGCGGCGGCTCGGCGTCCATCTTGCAGGTCGCCCGTGGTGGATCTGGGGGGCCGGCTCAGCGCGAAGCACAAAGGCAGGCGGGCAAATGTATGAAACAGGAAACCACACTGGCAGCAGGGGCTGGTAATTAGTTGTCATACAGCCCCCTCCCTCCCCCCGCCCCCCCCCACGCCCTGCTTGCGATGCAACTTTTATAATGAGGCTTATGATTGGAGTAGGATAATGGCTGCCCAACCTGCTCAGGGTAATGGCAGTCTCTGTCATGGCAGGTGGTTTATTGTACGGGTCTCATGGTGGGGGGCGGTGGGGGGGGTTGCGGAGAGACGGAGGGTCTCAAAAATAGCCCTGCCACCCTTGTTGTTCCCCTTCCCCGTCGATCCAATCAGCAGGACGGAAAATTGCACCTCGCCCGTGCACAGGTGACGCGGACGATGGGAAAGTGGTTCGGACACCCTAAAATGGGGGCTGTAATGCAAAAATTCTCCACCGGCTCGATTCGCCGGCCGCACACCTGGTGCCTGTAATCGGAAACCCAGCCCCGCCTGGCTGTGCTCTCCCCGTCCCGCGATGTGTGAGGCCGATATTTCTCCTGACCTTCACTCCAGCGCTGTTCACTCCGCACCCACTAACTAGCCAAAAACAAAATACTGAGTCTGGATTCAATGAACATTAAGCATTAGCTTTGCCTTTAAATTAAAAAGTCAAAATTAAGGACATGTCATTTAAATGTAACCTAAAATGGATCGCTTCTTTCTTTGCTAGCGTACTTTGCAAAGTTAACTTTGGGTGTTTGCGAAACTTATACCAAATTATACCAGTAACATCTATATACATAACCGAGGATAAATTGAGGCCAGATTTAAGCTAAAGAAAAGGGAAGTTGATTGTCTCCAGGCTGTTGGCCAGTAGCCAGACGGAGGAAGAGAAGGGCAGCGCTGGACAGACGACATAAATGGAACGTTTTCTGGGTCTCGTCCGTCAGTCCGTCCGAACCCCCTCGCAGCCTTTAAAGTTCCGCGCGGAGCCCGTCGCCCGTGCGGTGAGTGATTTAGGGAGCCTGTCTGCGGTGGCGACGGGGCTTTTAGCGAGATGAGACGCACGGCGGGCGGGGGGGCGGGGGGGGGTGGCGCCGAGGACCGCGCGGCGGGGTTCGCTCCTCGTCCTGCTGGCATTCACTTGGAGGCCCCGCCCACTTTCGCCCCGCAGGCCGTCGGACTCATCCATCACAGATGCGGGGGCGGGGCGGGGGGGGATGATGGGGGGGGCGAGGCGCACCACTTTCGCCCCCTCCAGGAAATAATCGTCTTTTAATTTATCAGCGGACGCGATCGCGAGATGGCGGATACCCGCGCGCGCGGCCCGGAGGCTTCCGCCGCCCGCGCCGATCTCTCTAAGCGACCGCGCCTTTTAAATTACCGCTAATTTTGATTAACCCCGTGCGGTACGGTTGTACTGCGTGGCTTCGCCCGGCGAAGGACGGAACGCCGTTCTCCCCGGTTCCAAACGCCGTCCGCGGCGTAGATTTAAACGGATAATCCATCACGCCGTCTCTCTCTCTCTCTCTCTCTCTCGGATATCTCGACGCGGCAAGTCGATTTTCATTAAACGCTGCATGTTTCTAATTACACGAATAAATTGACAGGAGGGAGGAGGAGTTGGCATTCAAAAGCGGATTTAGCAACTGTTGTCGTTGTGCTGCTGCTGGTCTGTGAAAGGGTTGCAGTTCTCACCTGAGCCAGCGACTTAATCGGTCTGAGAAGTTCTGCCTGCTTCCGGTTCTGATGCCCTGAGTGGGTTTATTATATCCTCTGCCTGGCTGAAATGGGCAGAACCGTGCGGTCAGCGACTCGTGTAGGAGCTCCGGGTTTTTATGTATCTCGAACAGCGGACAATATGTCGCTTTTGCACCACGCGCCACCCGTAAAAATAGCAGTCTTATGTTTCATGTCCTCCCCTCCCCGTCCCCCCGCCCCCCCGCCCCCCCGCCATACCCACGAGCCCCCGAGGCGCGCGAGCCCTGCTGAATGATTAGTGGAGGCGCTCATGGGGAGGGACGGGGAGGTAACGTACACTAAGGAGGAAGGACAGTTCATTTCGCTCGCCGTCCGCCTTTTTGCCAATCACTTTACAGCCACCGCGCCGGGTTTGATCCTTTTATTGTAATGAAGTGAGGGGGGGGGAATGATGCACTGTAAACGTTAGCCGCTTAATCCGTATCTGTCCGTCCTGCCAGGGGGAGGGGCTACCGTGGAGGTGACCAAGCGGAGGGGAGGGGCACGGATGGAGGCGATCTTTCGGAAAATGTGACACTCCTAAATTAAATGGGCACACTTAAGGGGATTTAGAAATTCATCCCCTTGTTATCTGTTTTTTTTTTGCTCAGCTACACACCCCCCCCACCCCACCCCCACCCACAAAAAAATAACATCCCCTCTCAAATTTTAAATCTCTGTTGCACGCTGATTCATTGGCATGCCAAAGGATGCTGTTGCCAAAGTACTGGTGGTGTACAGAGGCAGACAATACATAATTATACAAATTTGGATTGGACCAGCTTTGGAATTTACAAAGCCAAACGACAAAGATTTTGGTTGCTTTGTGCTGAGAAAAACATGAACGTCAATAATTCACAATGAAAAGTACGTCTCAAAGTGAAACTGCAAATAAGCTTGTTTTCCTTTGTCTGAGAGTGTGGCAATGTGCGCTTGTTCAAAGAAAGTCTAATTGATTTGCAGTTAATCCTGTCTCCCCCTCTTTTATCCATCTCCACATCTGTCACATCTTCCATTGTCTGTTTCTTTCACTGTCTCCCTCCCTCCCTCCTTTCTTTCTTTGTCTCTACCTATCGTTCTCTCACTTCTCTCCTGCTATCCCGGTATGGGAGCTTTTTACAGGGTCCCGTACAAGTGAAAATGGTTTGTTACAGCAGTTGGTCCTCACACCTTACTGTACCATGCCCCTCCCCCCACCCCCCCCCCCCCCCCGCAAAAAATAGTGTATTCAGTGATTATGCGGCGTGAGACAATCAAATCTGCTCCACCGCTGGGCTGTGGCTGATGGCTCTCCAATCACAGCGTGCGCACTCGCGCACCTCTCCCAACACCCCCCCCCCCCCCCCCCGCCCCCGCCCCCCGCCCCCCCCCCCCCCCACCGCTAGTCCGCACTGCGGGTGCCGAGGGTGCGTTCGCAGTATCGGCTTGCGTTTGGGCACGCTCATAAATTATGTATGAAAATGGGATGTTGCGCGCGGTGCTGAGTATCTCTATATCTTGTCAGACACGAGTTGCCAGACGCGATTCTCACGGCTGATGCCGTCGACTTCTGCGCCCATAGTGTGATCTGCGAGATATTTCGACTGTGTGTGACTCGATTTCCATTTTGGGCGCTTTGGTACTCCAGCACACCGGATTTGAAATGAAACCATGAATATGAGGTGCAAGTGCAGACTGCATTAATTAATTAATTAATTACGTCCTCATTGGGTGATCTGTGTATGAATTACAGTCCTTTTTATACATAGTACTGCCACTTTAGGGGACCAAAAGCGGTTGGAAAAATGGGAAAATTAAGATAATCTTAAATAAAGTCGTCATTTTTTGTACTTTGTGTTCAGTGATCACCTGTACTGCAGCCATCTTCATTTCTGTCTGTGTTTTCGGTGATTTTTTGTCTTCAGTCTTGTATTCGGCAAGTGAAACACATTCAGGTCAGGTGATTGACTCAGCCAATCAGGATCACACTCCTTGGATCATTCCACTGAAAAATCCCTCTGTTGCTTTGGCAGTTTTTGTTTGGTCACGGTCGTGCTCTGTAGAGTTGTCTGCGGCCTCTTTGCCTCGTTGTACAAAGTGCAGCGCTCTCCTAGACGCCCGAACTTCCACAGCAGGTGTGCCTTTCTGCAGAGAAAGTGCAGCCGCAGCCCAAATCACAGAAATCACTCGCGCACGTAGAATAGACTTCACGCTTTATTGCGCTGAGCCAAATAAGCCCGGCTGCTGAATGGCTTTCGATCAAACACCAGAAATCCGATACGAATAAGAAATTTTGATCTGTAGCGAAGGGAAACCTTATCCTTTTTCCTGCGCTCGCTTTTCTGTTGGGAGAAAAAACGTTCTGGCAAGACGACAAACTCGTTAGCCGTTAGCGCGCTAGTTCCATTGGCTGATTGTCGTATCGTTGTGGAAATTGTTTGGGCTTTTTTGTTTGTGAAGGAGAAACGGTTGAGTGACGTCAGCTGCTTGATTCATTATTTTATTTATTCTTTTTAACACGAAAATACTACACAATAATAATGATGTCGCCAAGCAACATTAAATGCATTAAACGGCCAATCACAATGGCGAGCGCTGAGCGTACGTCCGTGCGTGTGTGGCTCGGTGTGTCTCCCGGGCTCATCCCTGGGGCTGTGATTGGACGAGCCTTCGATTGGTATTATGAGCTCATCTGAGCACTGATCAGTCCTCTTGAGCCCACGGCCCACTCAGTGAGCAAGTGTATTCTCCTTAAATCTCCTTGCCTCGCTTCATACACGGAACCCACGTGTTTTTGGCGTGTGTAATGTAAATGGCAGTGGGGAATGCCCTGGGGAGGCAGTGTAGCGTAATGGGTAAGGAGCTGGTCTTGTAATCTCAAGGTCCCAGGTTCGATCCCCAGGTAGGACACTGCAGTTGTACCCTTGAGCAAGGTACTTAACCTGCATTGCTCCAGTATATATCCAGCTGTATAAATGGATGCTGTGTAAAAGTTGTGTAACTCTGCATAAGAGTGTCTTCTAAAGGCCTGTAATGTAATGCACTGTCGCATGCCTAGAGCACGCCAGTGCTTAGTTTGGCGCGGTTTGTCCACGGAAAAGCGAGCAATTTTTACCGCGAATTACCGCGATTTTCTACACGCGTTTCCCATTCCATGACTGGGGGGGATGCAGCATACTGAGCCTGCGCTGGAGGAGGACAGTGTGTGTCTGGGAGCAGGTGGACAGCTTCGAGGACTCGTGCCGTTCTGTGGGGGAGAGGCGGAAAGGTAGAAACGGAGGGAGGAGAAAAGAAAAGAAGAAGCGAGAAACGGAGAAAAGAAGCCGCCGCATCTCTCTCTCTCTCTCTCTCTGAACTCTCCCTCTGCCTCTCTCTCTCTCTCTCTCTCACTGTTGTGTAGAGAAGAATGGATTTTTTCCTCAAAGAGAGAGGAGTCCGGGGCAGGTCTAATTGCGCCGCAAACCCAACTTCAGAGCCGGGCGGCGGCGTCCGCGGGGAAAAAGGTGGACGCGAAAACAGAAAGGGGAGAAGAGGAGGGCTGCCGGGCCTCTCCCGCCCACGTCCCGCCCGCTGGAATACCTCAGCGGCGCCTGCATTTGTATCACAAAAGGCTCAGAGACGCCGGTTTGAGGGAAGCTTATTATTGCGGCTTATTGAAAGTGGCTGCCTTTTGTGTTCCCCCTGCACACAATGCCAACCTCCTGTGAGTCTATCTATCTCTCTTTCTCTCTCTGTCTCTCTCTTTCGCTCTCTCCCTCTCTATATCTGCTTTTCACTCTTTGTCTCTCTCTCTCGCTCTCTCTCACTCTCTCTCTTTCTCTCTCACTCTGTCCCTCTCTCACTCTTTCTCCCTCTCTCTCCCTCTATCTGCTTTCCACTCTCTCGTGCACGTTTTTCGCTCGATGCCCAGCTGAAATGTATGCTCAGAAAGTTTGAGAGCTCTGCAGGAGGCCGGGTGGAGAGAGATGAAAGGGAGAAAAGATTACATGGCGAGGGATGGAGATTGTTGTCAGGGGGTGATCTGAGCTTCCTTAAAACCCAAGGTTTCCAGTTCCTGTAACTTCCTGTGGTTATCTGCTAATTCTTAAAAAAAAGCCCTAAAATCTTTTTTATATATTATATATTGTTAAACACCTTTGTAGGCCTACAGTTACTTCAAATTAGTTTTTTATGTGCAGTGGTTATGAATTAGTCCTGCTCATTGTTTTAGACGCTTGTTTATGTGCGGTATCCCATAATGCACTGCAGTGCCTTAATACTGCCAGCGGCTCGCTGTGTAAATTTTTTCATTGTATTTTTTGTGACACTAAGTATGTCGCATTAGGATTAACATTGATATGTGTCACCTTATTGGGCAGTTTGATCTCTGGTGAGGAGCCAGTAAGCTCAATTTTTATTGGATATGCGGCTTTTTTGACGGGCAGAAAAATTCTCCCAACTGCTAAACCTGGCCGGGTGTTGCCATTGGGTTAAAAGCCTGTTGCCCTCGACAACAAACCCACGCTGCTTCTGCGTTTGGCCAGGGCTCGTGCAGCAGGCCTCTTTCAAAAGGACAAACACACACCTGGTTGAGCTGAGAAACGGCCTCTCCTCACGCAAACATCGGGATAATGGCAGCGTATGCTTTTTTAATCACCCCACATTGTTTTTAGGAATCAGTGAATCGGTTCCTGAGCAGTGAGTGCGTGTATCTGCTTTCCAGGAGAGGGGGTCGGGGGGAGGGGCATGGGGTGAAGCCCAAATCGGTCTTTTTGCCAGCTGCGCCGCTCGTTCGTGATTGGCTGATTAATTGTGCTTCCTGAATCTGTTCGGCGGTCATCGAGACAGACGGACACAGCGAGAGACGATGAGCCTCTTTGATTCCTCCCGATGCCGAATTCGCTACGATAACGGTGGACACTAACGGAACAAGCTTTGAAACGCGGGATTTAAATGACAAACGTGTTGTGAAAAAGGTCACTGGTGTTGCAGCACGCAAATCGGAGAAATGGACGCCCTTTATTTGTTTGTTTTCTGCGTGAGCATTGATTGATTGTCCTTTAGGGGCAATTTGTGTGTGTGTGTGTGTGTGTGTGCACAGGTGCGTGTGTGTGTGTGTGTGCGTGTGTGTGTGCGTGTGCGTGCCTGTGTGCGTGTGTGCGTGCATGCGTGCGTGCGTGTGTGTGTGTGTACCTATTCTTTTCATTAATCAAAATGACCAGTCTGGGTTGATGAGGAGACCCTCCTTCCACCCCAGTGTGCTCGACCCTCAGACTCCCCCATCCTGGCTCTTCATCCCCCCTCGTCTCCCTCACTCGTCCTTGCTCGTAATTGGGTATTTATCAGATCGCTTCTGAAAGGAGGATGAGCCGGTTATCTGGCACAATTATCGGGAAAAATTGAATCTCCTGTCCGTGCCCGGCAGCGACACGGGGATTCTGGGAAGGTGGAGGACTGATTGTCTTTCACAGGAGGAGGTGTGTTTGGCGGGGGGGTACAACAAAAATATCCGTGTGACCCCCCCCTCCCCCCGCCTATTCTCTGACTACGCTCTCACCATTCAGCGGCCGAAGAACGCGCTTCGCCCGTCATCGGCGAATGCAAATGGCGGAGATTGTGCGAGACACGATGCGCGATTGTGACGGGCTGCCATGGCGATAAGACGCACAAAGCTCCGCCCGCCGCCCGGCCCCGTAGACCGTGGCGGTAGCTGGAGACCGTGGGGAGACCGTAGCGGTTAGCTTAGAGTCCGTGGGGAGACCGTAGCGGTTAGCTTAGAGTCCGTGGGGAGACCGTAGCGGTTAGCTGGAGACTGTGGGGAGACCGTAGCGGTTAGCTGGAGACCGTGGGGAGACCGTAGCGGTTAGCTGGAGACCGTGGGGAGACCGTAGCGGTTAGCTGGAGACTGTGGGGAGACCGTAGCGGTTAGCTGGAGACCGTGGGGAGACCGTAGCGGTTAGCTGGAGACTGTGGGGAGACCGTAACGGTTAGCTTAGAGACCGTGGGGAGACCGTAGCGGTTAGCTGGAGACCATAGCGGTTAGCTGGAGACCGTGGGGAGACCGTAGCGGTTAGCTGGAGACCGTAGCGGTTAGCTGGAGACCGTGGGGAAACCGTAGAGGTTAGCTGGAGACCGTGGGGAGACCGTAGCGGTTAGCTGGAGACCGTAGCGGTTAGCTGGAGATCGTGGCGGGTAGCTGGAGACCGTGGGGAGACCGTAGCGGTTAGCTGGAGACCGTGGGGAGACCGTGGTGGTTAGCTGGAGACCGTGGGGAGACCGTGGTGGTTAGCTTAGAGACCGTGGGGAGACCGTGGGGGTTAGCTGGAGACCGTGGGGAGACCGTGGGGGTTAGCTGGAGACCGTGGGGAGACCGTAGCGGTTAGCTGGAGACCGTAGCGGTTAGCTGGAGACCGTGGGGAGACCGTAGCGGTTAGCTGGAGACCGTGGGGAGACCGTAGCGGTTAGCTGGAGACCGTGGGGAGACCGTGGCGGTAACAGCTGACCGTGGCGGTAGCCGGAGAGGGCTGCCCTGGGGGACTCATTGGCTTAATTACCCAGGCGCGATAACGCGGCTTCCCCTCCCGCCGGCTCTCTGGGAGGCTCGTCTGCCAGTTAATTGGCTTCAGTTAAGCTCCCCTGCCCCCCCCCCCTCCCTTCCCCTCCATCCATGTAAAATGAGAACTTGGTTTTTTTCCCCCCTCCCCCAGCTATCTGCATAGTCAGAGTTGATGACGCCCTTGCTCAGGCATTTGAGGAGGTTGATGGATGGGTGCTCGTGTATCAGAACGAGCACGAGAGCGTACATCAGAGCGCTTTTTGGGGGCTCCTCTGGGACTCTCACTCTACATTTTTTTATATCTGCTGCTGATCCTGCTGCCCAAGGATCATCAATTTCATGTGAGATTTTACATTTTTCGCTTATCTGTTCCCCGCCCCCCTCCCCCTCCGTCAAACATTAGCCATGCTTGTTTCAGTTCTGTTTAAGGCGTCATTGGTTTTACAGCAAAGTTCCTCAGATTCCAGCCAGTTAGGTACATGGGTCACAGACTGCGAAAACTGAGTAAACTGAGTTATAATATATTACTGTAATTGGAGAACTGTGTAATCATGTCTTAGATAAGATACATTTTTAATGAGTTTCCATATCAAATGCAATTTACCCACAGGTGTTATATGTATTTATAGATAGCTTCGATATCTGCGACATCAAGCATGCTCTCTTCAGTCGGAAAATCAGTCGCTGAACACTGATTGGGTTTAAGGGCTGTGTTCTTTCGTTTCCCTGGACGAACGTGAGTGACAGATGTTCGTTTCGGCGGCTGGCCTGCAGACTGGCAGATGTTCGGCATGAGGACCTGGCAGTGAGGAGGAGGAGGAGGAGAAGAAGAGAGAGGCAGCAAAGGAGAGGGGGGTAGGGTGGTGCGTGGGAGGGGTTAGGGTAGAGGGTGGGTGGGAGGAAGTGTGTCAGATGGAGGAATCTGGGCTTCAGTTAAAGCATTTAAACAGGGAGGGGGGCCAGATTTTTTTTTTCCCCACAGATGGCTGATCGGTGAAACCAAATGGTCAGTTTTTATGGTACAGACGAGTCGTGTCGCTGTGGGCCAGTCCCTGCGCTGAACTGTAGGGGGCGCTGGTGGGACATTCTGCACCGGCTCCCATCCAAACACACACTTGTGTCTCTTTGCTGTGTCTGTAGTACACTGAGCTGAGTAATAAGCCCAGGCCTGTCATTTCTTAAGGGCACTGGACTGTGTTTGTGAACGTGTGAAGCTTGTCGATCTTTCCTGCCGAACGGCAACTGAGCTGCTTCCTCATCTCTGAATACGTCTGCTGCCTTCCTCTCTGGGGCACATGACACTGTATGGGGGTGGCAGCGTAGTATAATGGGTATGGAACTGGTCTTGTAATCTAAAGGTCACAGGTTCGATTCCTGGGTAGGACAAGGTACTTAACCTGCATTGCTTATATACGTATATCCAGCTTGTATGTATCCAGTATATATCCAGCTGTATAAATGGATGCAATGTAAATGCTGTGTAAAAGTTGTGTAAGTCACTCTGGATAAGAGTGTCTGCTAAATGCCTGTAATATAATGTAATGTACAATAATGCTGTGTGTTTGCTATGATTGAATGAGAAGCACACAGTCTTATCAGTGTTTTTACATAGAACTTGTTGACCTGTCTAGAGCAGGAGCTCTTCTCTCCTTGGTCCTTCTGCCTGTCTGCCTGTCCAGTCGTCCTTCCTGACCCCCCCTCTCTGTCTGTCTGTCTGTCCGTCCAGACTGAGCGCGTGCGGAAGCCCTGCCGAGTGATGCCAGCGCAGTGAGCGGCGGCACCATGCGGGTCACGTGGTCAGGCGTCGCGCCCTTCGTCATCGCCACCCTCCTCGGGCTCGCCCGGTCCCAGTCGCAGGAGGGACCCTTCGTTCCAGGTGAGGAGCGCACCTGTCCCCAACCGTGAGACGGGCTCTGTGTCACATCACGCCAAGGCTGAGGGGTCAGGGCAATCAAAGCCTCAGCCCAATCAATGGCCTCCGATGACTGGCCCAGGGATCCCAGCTGCTGATCAATAATAATCAGTTTCTAATTCATCATTAATTGATTACCTCTTAGGCTTTCCGCCCCATTTCCTACCTAGGAATTGAAACAAAATCAGATTCACGCATGCGATCGCTGGATTTAGTATCTGTGCAGCTTTTCTTGTACAAGGTCCAAAAATCTCACTCAATGTTGTAGTATTTGACTACTATTTTGTGCTGGGGCTGTTAAATAATAAATAATTAGCAGTAATTTCACAAGGTGGAGATTCACATGCCAGAAATGTATGATAATTACAACCGACACACGTTAAAAAAGTAATATCTTAATTAATATGCAGTATATAAAAATGAACAATGCATGAACAGAAGTGTTGGTGATAAAGACATCCCATTTCATGGACAAATGGGTAACTGTACCTCACGTCAATCGATACGTGAGTAATGGGGATGTGCGATACGCGGATTTGCAGTCCTCCGTTTCAACTGGTTGTGGCTTTGTCCCCGTGTTATTTCCATTGGTTTCAGATTCCTGAACTGTCTGTCTGTCTGTCTGCCTGTCTGCCTGTCTGCCTGCACATCCACCTGTCTGTCTGCCGCACTGATACGCATCTCGCCAACCCCGACGTGTTGGGAGAGATAAACCGCTAGCCGCTAATCGCGTCGCGGCGCGGCGTGGAGAGTTCGCACGGCGGATAAGGCGGGAGATGGTAATTTAGATCTGGCCGAACCCGGATCGTCGGGGGCTGGACTCGAGCGTTTTGTTGACCGGCGCTATCTCGATTCTCATTTCCTGCTGGGATTCCGTGCATATGCCTTTTTTTTTTTTTTTTTTGCGAAAGAACAGCTTGTGTCCGGAATGAAAAGAAAAACGATTCTCGGCTCGATGTGCATTTATTATTCACGGTTACAAAAAAGACACTCATGAATGAAGTCGGTAACACTGAGAAATATATATCACTCACGTTCGTCCGGGGGACGAAAGAACACAGCCCTTAAACCCAATCAGTGTTCAGCGACTGATTTTCCGACTGAAGAGAGCATGCTTGATGTCGCAGATATCGAAGTTCATATGCTCACATAATTATTTCTGAATGCAATTTCTTTTTTTAGAGGAAGTTGTTGCTGAGAAAGAAATGCTTCTCTGAAGGTTTAACACTTGTGGCATAGAATAAAATAATGTGCCTGTAAACCAGTAGTTAAGGCTGTCGAATCTTTAATCTCAAAGCCTAATGTGTTCATAGGTATATGATGAAAGGAGAAATAAACCCATAAACATATATGTAGGTGTTTGTTTCTTTAAACATGCACAAATCCTTCCGGTGACTGATGCAGGAGTAAAGTTGCCCTCAGTGAAAGAAAAAAAAAAAAGTAAAGTGGAGGCAGGTTTTGGTGACAAGCCCAAACTCTGTGTGGCTGTTCCACTTCTGTCTCCTCTTGAAATGGTGGAAAGGAGTCTGAGGCGGACCAGGTGTGGTGGAGGGGGGGGGGTGGGGGGGGGGGTGGGTCGGATGGGGGGGGGGGGCACTGTCACTCAAAATCCGCAATCAATTCACGGGCACCACCTGTATTTCCCCTCTCTTTCACTCCCCTAATTGTCATCTGATGGGGCGATCGCTCCAGGAATTGGCTCTTGGATGAGGTGTTTTCACGCTCGCTGCCCTCTCTCTGCTCTCTCTCCTTTTCCCTCTGTCCCTCTTTCTATTGCTTCTCACCTCTCATTTACTTTTTTCCCCTGCATTTCCTTCCATTTTCTTTTCTGTTTTACTTTCTTTTTGTACCATCCGGGAAAGCAATTTACTTGTCAACTTGGGCCTTGCGTGCTTCCCCTACTTATGAGTCTCAGTGGTGTGTGTGTGTGTGTGCGTGTCTGAGTGTGCATGTGTGTGTGTGAGAGCGTATGTGTGCGTGTGCATGTATGCGTGTGTGTGTGTGTGTGTGTATATATGCATCTGTGTATGTATGTGTGTGTGGGTGTGTGTGTGGGTGTGGGTGAGCATGTGTGTGTGTGCGCATATGCGTGTGTTCGAATGTGTGTTCGTGGGTGTATGCTGCTGTAATTTCAATCTTGGAATTCAATCTCTTTGCAGAAGCGTTGCTCTGCATGGGCTGTGCGGATGGCCAGGGGTCTACAGGCCTTGTGATGAATAAGGCAGGAGTGCACCTACGTACACTCAAATTCCCCGTCTTACAGACCCGATGATATCTGCTGCTGCCTGCTATTTAAATCAGGAATGTGTTCACGTTTTCAACACCACAGCCTGCGTGAGCTTTTCAAACGCTAGTTTTTGTAAAATCCATTATTCGTGGTCCTAAGTAGCGATCTTGCATAGATAAAAATATGTCTCTTCGCATGGATATCACAAATTGTCTTCTTAAATCATTCATAAATGGTGCAATGGGAATAATGTAGGGATTTTTGCCCATAGACAATCCTAAAATCGCTAATGCTGCAGATAATAATATGCATTACTGTCTCTCTCAAGTCTTATTTCAGTAGTGAAGCCACAAATACAAAAATAAAATTTAAAAATGGTGCGTGTGTGTTGTGGGGGTGGGGGGTGGGGGGTGAGAATCACAAAAGTAAAAAATAGACACTGAGAAACAGAAAAGTACAAAAATGTCTACTGGAAGCAAAGCCTCACACGCCTTCTCCCTCTTTCTTTACTCTCTCCATCTCTGTCTGTACTACCATTCTAGTCTGTCATATGCATAAATACATATATATATGCAAGCCTTTCATTTCATATTAAATCAATAAATGCTTAGTTACGCGGGCACCGTAAATTGTCTTAAATACAGCAGAATTGCTTCGGAGGGCCATTCCTCTGGGAATGAGAGGGGACCTCAGGCAGATCGGAACTTTAAGCGAATCCTCCTAAGACACAGGAAGCTAAAGCTAATCGCGCGTAAAAGCCCTGCTGCTCGCTCGCTCGCTCTCTCTCTCTGCAGTTCCCCGCCAGGGATTCGAGGGGTGCGCAAGAGAGAGAGAGAGAGACGTTTTCGGTTCGCCGGTGCTCCCCCCTGAGCCCCGGAGTTTGCCCCCACGTCTGAGCGTCTGAGCGTCTGAGATGGTATCGGGGGCCCAGGAAGGAGCTCGCCGGTGGGCTCTCAGCCATGAGATGAGTGAAATGACTCGGCCTGCAGTCAGGTACCCGGGCCCCCTCTGCCCTCCCTTCGAAGGGAACCTGGCTGCCTTTATCTTTCCGGAGAGGTGACACGCGCGCGGGAAAATGTCAAGCAGTCTTTCTTTAACCGCGGGGGTAAAATATTTCGTGACAGCCCCCGGTCTTTTTAATTCGCCCTGGCCCGGGGGGTAAACAGTGCTGCTTGGGAGAGAGAGAGAGACCCCTATAAGCTCATCTCTGTTTTTACAAAAGAGCTTTTTTACCGATTGTTGATTTTTCTCTGAGTCTTTCATCCGTCTTTGTGTACTCTCCTCTCTTCTTTTCCTGTGGGAAGATGAGCCTAACAAGATACCGTCACTACAAATGTCAGAGTCCACCCTGTGTCATGGACACACTGCAGAAAAGGCTGAAAACAAATGTATGCATCTCTCTCTCTCACTCGCGCGCTCCCTCTCTCCCTCTGTCTCTCCCTCTTTATTTTTTTATTTTGCCATTTTTCTTCCCCCAATTTAGTCGTTATACCAATTCCCCGTGTGTATCACATTCCTGGTCGATGCGCTATCCTCTGTCGGTCTGGGGAGGGTGTAGACTACCACATGCCTCCTCCGATACGTGTGTAGTCGCCAGCCACTTCTTTTCACCTGACAGCGAGGAGTTTCACTGGGAGAGCGTAACGCCAGGAGGTTTATGCTATCTCCCCCAGATCCCCTCCCTGCTGAACAGGCGCCCCGTCCAACCAGTAGGGGTCGCTAATGCAACAATCACCCGCGAACACTGCCAATCGAGTGCTTATACCTCTACACTACCCAGACGGCCCTCTCTTTTTATTTTTAACTAGTGCTAGGTTTACTGAGACCCTGCGTTACAATCTTTCCACATTAATTATGGAAAACATGTTAAATTCCCCTAATAATACCCAATGTCCATAATTATTCTAATAAAATTTGAAATGCTAATGTCCTGCTGACACAGTGAATCTGCCCTCCACTCTGAAATTCCTCTCTCTCTCTCTCTCTCTCTCTCTGTCCCTCTCTCTCTCCTCTCTCCTGACCCCATCCTGATAACTGCACATCATCTCAGAGTCACAGAGGTTAGCGCGCTGGCCAGCTTCCTGTGATTACATAGCCACCCTTCACAGCGTCTCAGTGAGCTGTGTTTCCCTTCCACTGTCTCTCTCTCTTTCTCTCTCCCTCCCTCCATCCCTCCCTCCCCCAATCCCCATTCTCTTGTCACATCCCGGTCCCACTCTCTCTCTTCTCCCTCTCCTCTTTCCTGACCCCGCCCTCATCATGTGAGCATGACAGAGGTTAGCGCGCTGGCTAGCTTCCTGTGATTACACAGCTGTCTTTCACAGCGACACATTGAGCTGTGTTTCCCCTCCACTCTGTCTCTCTCTCGGTCTCTCTGCAGCTCAAGTGCTTATTAACGGCTTTGGCCTTTTCCCACCATGTTTATTCTTTCACATTTCTCCTTTTTTTTACGAAATACGGCTTTGCGTAGCGATGGAAAAGTGCGAAAACAAGGCTGTCGTTATTTCCCTGTGAAGTTTAACGTGCCTCCTTTGCCTGTCGGTTGCTGACAGCGTCAGTTACGTTTGAACAGCTGTGCGTTCCTTTTTAACGGTCCTCGTGTACATTTTCAGTCGTTTCCCCGGTCGGTTTTATTTGAAGGTGGTGAAGCGGCTGCCTGCGAAGCTGTAAATTGCCTTTTGATTTGTCTCTCAGGTCGCGAGAAAAGGTGAGGACTTAATTCAGCGGAATAACCCTCTTCAGAGAGAGAGAGAGAGAGAGAGAGAGAGAGAGAGAGAGAGAGAGATCTGTTTGACTGCCTTTTTCTCCGCCTCAGCCAGTTTAACCTTGTTTGCTGATCAAACGCTGGGCTCAACTCGGCGAAAAGCTGCTCTCTTAGCGCTCGGACGCGCAGTCGCTCCAGGGGCCAGCAGGGGGACGGGGCGCTCAGAGCCCTCTCCCAGCAACATGGCCGACGCACGCTGTTCTAGTAGCTTCCGTCGGCCCGGTCTGCGGCCTACCGTACGGGGTCGCGCCCGACACCGGCACCGTCCGTGTTTTTTTTCACGCCTCAATGCGCTCTGTATTCAGCCTCATGCGTCTCTTTCTTCTGTGGTTGTACAGTACGGTACGGTACTGTGTGTGTGTGCTTGCTTGCTAGCCCGCCGCAGCGCTACGAGGGGTATTGAATTACACGGAAACCGCACTGACCTTTTTAAATTAAGAAACCAATTGCCCAAGACGGACACGGAAGTTTATAACCGGCGCGGCGGCGGCGGCGGCGGAGAAAACACCGCGAGGAGAATGTATCTCTCTCCGAAACGCGCCTGACGCACACCTGATTAGTGTTTCGCACCGCGAGTCACCCCGTTTTTTATTTTTCCATCGCCCCCCCTTGTTTTCTTTAGCGTAGGTCTTTGATTTTATTGTGGATGGGGAGGGGGTGGAGGGAGGAGGGGAAGGGGGGGGAGAGGTTGGCTCGGTGTAGAAATTACATCACGCTCAATTTTATTTTTGCCGCCAGTTTGACATTGCTGAATTTCACTGTAGAATTGAGCCCCAATGGCTATATCTGAATTCCATTCTAATTGGACACTGGGAACGGGGGGGGGGGATGAGACAGTCTAATCCCAGCATGGTACACGGAACATTCGTTACATTTCCCCTTTCTCATTTCATCTCCATCGAGGTCTGCGGGGTCTAACTGGTAATATCTCCTCTTGGCATGCAGCAAAGGAAAGCTCTTACCAGTGAGATGGGGGGGGGGGGTAATCTGACATGCTATGTATGGGGCATCTTGTTGGCCCATTTTTTTTTTTTTTTTTGAAAGAAATTATTATTTATGAATTTTTTTTTTTTCTCCCCAGGAAGAGCAATTGCGGATTGCTCCATATGGCTCTTTGCAAATTGTCCCTGGTAATTGTGTTTGGATGGAATGTTTCCTTTTGGCACCGAATTTCCATTTTTCTCAGGGCTGTGATTTGGGAGAGGGGCCGCATGGTAGACTGGGGAGGCATAAAGGAATGAATGCGAGAATGAATGGTTCTTGACGGAGATTGTAAATGTGTGGTACCTTTTCTCTTTTTTACATCTTCTGCTTTTTATGTATTGTATAATAATGGCTGATTTGTTTCTAGGAAGTTTGTAAGATCTCTGCCACTACAAAATAAAATTTAAAAAAGTCGATATCCTTCCTGTAGGTTATGCACATATGCTGATATAGTCTCATCCGCGTCGTTGGTTTATGCAGAAGCAATACGCCGAATTCCAGTTTTATGCATTAAAAATATAGAATTACGGTAAGTAATTTTTTTTCCCCACAGTAATCATATGTTATGGAACATCTCTGAAGAGAATCCTCATAACGATGTATGAATTTACACCTCAGTGGGGTGTTTTTTTTTTTTTTTTTTTTTACACACTTAATTATACTTTAAAAAAAAATTACAATATAAAATTCAATGCAAAAATAAAGGTGGGGGGGGGGGGGTTAATCTCTCTGGCGTGCATCCCCACTGCTGATAAACTTCAGGAGGATAGTGAGAACCAGAGGCCTGTCCCAGCAGTGAACTCTCCGAAACAGTCCTAAAACCCTGATATTAGAGATAACCAAATCTGCAGGGTCAGACAGACATCGCGTTGAATCTAAAAGAAAAACTGCGTTTTTCCACCAATTGTGGCTTTAAGCCTAGACTTAAACATGACAGCACAAGGCATACATTGCTTATGCATAATCTTGTTTAGCCATGGAGAATCCTTGGTCCATCACTTGATCCTGTTCTTATCGTCATTGGGTGAATTGCGCAGACAGTTTCTGCTGTCCCTCCTGTCAGATTAATTTCTGTGCGTGTTGGGCATGTTTTTTGCCCCAGCATGATGCTGGAGCCATGGCATTATCCTCGTGGACTCCGGCGTCTGGTTCTGGTTCTGCTGCTTGTGTTTGTTTTGGTTTTTTTGGGGAGGTTGAAACTTGGGAGCCGTTCTGATGGCGTGGGGGCTACGGAACAGGAGAGTTTTTGTGGTGAAAAGTTGTTTTTCGTGGTTCGCAAATGGTGTAATCCGCAGTCTTGTCCGCTCTAATTAACAACCCACAGTAGACAAAAGAACCAAAGTTTTCTATCCTGGTCAACAGGACTGTAAATGTGAGTCTCTTATCTCTATAAAAATGCAATCACAAATGTGTTCAGAAAATGTAATGTGTTCATTCTAGTTTATCTAGTTTAGCTTCGGACTGGAGTGGACCAAACTTCTGGTCTGTGAGCAGAAACCGATTATCGTAAGCAGAGCTGGAAAGTCCAGGCGTCGGGAAAGTGAAAGTCTTGCCGTGAGTTTCTTCCACCCATGAACTCTGGGCCAGCTGATTTCATTCGTTAGTTCTACCTCCTGGCTGGAGAACTGTGCTAATTAGCAAGTCCGGGTGATTGGAACAAAAATACTTGGGGGGTATTTTTACTTACTGAACCTGGATTTTACACCTCTGACCGTGAAGCCTGCAAATTCACTTTGTGCTTAATTTGCACTTGAACTTGTGCAACAGATTGCAAAATACCCAAGTCCAATTAAACAGCCTGATTCAGGGACCCTCGGTAAGACTGAAACTTTTAATTAGGTGATAAAGCCCAGACGTTAGCATGAAATTTAATACCTTTGCTACTGTGTGGCGCTTGTGCAGTTCTTTTAATTTATGTGTACGGTCCACAATGTGTGCATTCTTTACGCGTCGCTGAAACGCTGAAACACACCAATCTTCGACACGCTCCTGAACAGTTTCTCCTGCGACGGTTGCGTTTATTTATTTATTTATTTATTCATCTTGATTCATGACTTTCCTACGTTCCCCGAAACAGAAAAACGAAAAAGAGTTTTTTTTCCCCGCGAAACGACTTGTCGTTTACACGTCCTCCATCTCCGTTTTTACCTGAAGGCGAGTTTGTCTCCGGATAACCTTATTGTTCCGAGCGTCTGGCGATGCTTCTGGCCCCGGGGCGGTGAGAGGAGGAGCACTTATCACCTCCATTCTTTCTGCTGCGTGCGGCAGCCGTTTAATTACAGCGTTGGGGCGGGGCGGCGTCTCCACCGCCTGCCCCGCACACACACCCTCAGGCCCGCGTTTAATGATGAGAGATTCCCAGAGAAGGGATAGGGAGGCGTGTGTGTGAGTGTGTGAGTGAGTGTGTGCACGTGTGCGCGTGTGAGTGAGTGTGTGCACGTGTGCGCGTGTGAGTGAGTGTGTGAGTGAGTGTGAGTGAGTGTGTGTGTGAGTGCGTGTGAGTGTGTGTGAGTGAGTGAGTGAGTGAGTGAGTGGTAGTGAGTGAGTGAGTGAGTGAGTGAGTGAGTGAGTGAGTGAGTGAGTGAGTGAGTGTGTGCGTGTGTGGTGTGAGTGTGTGTGAGTGTATGTGTGTGAGTGAGTGTGTGAGTGAGTGTGAGTGTGTGTGTGAGTGTGTGTGTGAGTGTGTGTGTGCGTGTGTGAGTGTGTGTGTGTGAGTGAGTGTATGAGTGTGAGTGAGTGTGTGAGTGAGACAGACACACAGAGACAGAGTGTGTGAGTGTGTGCGCGTGTGTGCGCGTGTGAGTGAGTGTGTGTGTGTGTGAGTGAGTGTGTGTGTGTGTGTGTGTGTGTGTGTGTGTGTGAGTGTGTGTGAGTGTGTGTGTGTGAGTGTGTGTGTGAGTGTGTGTGTGCGTGTGTGTGTGTGTGTGTGTGTGTGTGTGTGTGAGTGAGTGAGTGTGAGTGAGTGAGTGTGTGAGTGCGTGTGTGTGTGTGCGTGAGTGAGTGAGTGAGTGAGTGTGTGAGTGAGTGAGTGTGTGAGTGTGTGAGTGCGTGTGTGTGTGTGCGTGTGTGTATGTGTGTGCTTGTGTGTTTACAGTATTTGTGTGTGTGTGTGTATGTGTGTGCTTGTGTGTTTACAGTGTGTGTGTGTTTACAGTGTGTGTGTGTGTGTGTGTGTATGCTTTATGTGTTTCTCTGCACCCTTAACACATAAAAAGCCTAACTACAAGAACAAGCGACTCGGCTCATCTCTGAACATATCATTGTGTCTCTGATTTTGACGGATCCATTGGCCTGTAAAAATCCCAGCCAGTAATTTTGTGAATAAATCCCTCTGCGTGTGGAAGTATTAACACACTTTTCCACCCATATTTACCACCGCGAAGATGCTGCTTTCAAATTTATGGAGCGTGGGAGTCGGGGAGGCCCGGAGGGAGAGGCGTCTCGAGAAAATGACAAAGATCTGAACATGAAAGTGTCACGTCCAAGCAAATTAGCAACACTCTTAAACTGACTAAACAAAGTCCCCGGACGGAGAGACGCTGAAGCCCACTGTAATATACTGTTCTGTCAACAAAACAGCCGGATCCCTCTAAAGCCATCATAAAAACGCTGACAGCAGAAATAATCATTTACCATCCGAGCGTCCGCTGCGCTCCGCACGGTCTCTTCCTGAACTGCCCTCAGATTGTTTATAGAAAATGTGTCACGCTTGCTCTCTCTCTCTCTCTCTCTCTCTCTCTCTCTCGCTCTCTACATTCCCTCGTGTAATTGAAGTCATTATGTTTCGATGATCGGCGGAGTTGAACCATGGGCGTGCGAGCGTCTCTTCACCCTGTTGTTTTTGATAGTGACAGGGCGGGTGAGGGAAGAATGTCATATGCGATGCAGTGTTGAAAACACGTTCGGTAAACACGGAGATCATGGTGACACAACAGCAACATTGTTCGTCCGGTAATACTGCACCGGGAGCACGTCTGTCAGTGTGACGTCTCCGTGGTGACGGGTGGTATGACAAGTACAGTGGGATGCAAAATGCTAAAAAAGAGAAGAATGAACTGGGATTGTGGAGATTCGGTATTCAGGACAGGCTCGGTCAGTCTTCATAGAGATGTAAAGGTTTTGAAATTAAATTTGAATATATGAGTTATTTGTACCGTATGAGGTTGTACCATGCCTCGCTAAGACAAAGAACTGTGCAGGGTTACAGTAAGGATGTGGTAGTTTCTGTCAAGTGTTACAGAATAACATTTATGTATTTCTTTGTTTACCATCTACCTAATGACAACTTTCAAGCCATGTTGTAAATGGGCACAGGCATCACTTTCTTATGAAGGAAAAAATAAATCTTAGGAAGAAATAACATGTTTACGACCTAACAAAATTATAAGAATGCAAAGTATGCTTTCTCTACCCCACCTGCAAGAACGTTACTTGGCTGGCTGAGTTCAGTTTGTTTTCTGGAGAACAATATAAAATTGGGTTCTAATAATGTACCGAATATTACTGTCTGTAGCACGTACACTTGGACGTGTCTGACATCTAAAATCGTTGTTGGAGTGCCATTGTGATCATGCAAGGAGCATAGAAGGCCAGGGGCGGTGTGTATGATTGACTGGTATGTGGCATAAGCATGTGTGTTATGTAGTATTCATTCCCATGTGGTTTGTCCATTTGAGCATTTCAGACTGCGTCCAGTCTGCATTCACACAGCACCCCCCCCCCCCACAGCCAAGTGTGACAGAGCGGGATTACCCCCCCCCCCCCCCCCAGAGCTGCCGTGAACAACGACATGTCAGGGATGACCCCGCGGCAACGGAGAGAGAGAGGAAGGAGGGAGCAGGAAGGGGAGAGAGAGAGAGAGCAAGAAGGGGAGAGAGAGAGAGAGACAAGAGAGAGAGAGAGAGAGAGGGAGGGAGGGAGGGAGGGAGAGAGGGAGGGAGGGAGGGAGGGAGGGAGGGAGGGAGGAGAAGGGAGAGGAGCGGAGGGAGGGAGGGAGGGAGCAAGAAGGGGAGAGAGGTCGTCTCCCCGCGGCTGCCGAAGAACCCGCCGCACCGCAAATTAATTTCACTGCGCGGCTCCCTCCCTCCCAGCGCATGCCGGATACGCACACAACCTCTCCCCCCCTGCAGCAACACCCCCCCACCCCCCCAACCTGCCATCCCCTCCCCCCCCCACCCGCCATCCCCTCACACCCCACACCCTCTCCGCTGTTACATCTGCAGCATCTTCAGCAAGTTCGTTTTCCGTGCACAAGCTTGTAGTGCTCCACACAATGACCCCATGATGTCACCTGTTATTCATTTTTGGTTGCCTGTGACTCATGGGAAGTTTTCTCAGAAAAGGTGTTAGGCACTATCATTGTGCTTTTCTTTGTTCAAGACCGTACAGATCATCTTTCTCTGGGCTGGGGGCTCGCAAAGTGGATTCTTTGTCTCCCTTTGACCGTGCGGGAAATTGTCGAGCTGGTATTGAGGAGGATATCGAGCGCTAACGTTCTTTTCTGAACAGCGTCTGTGATTCCGTTTCCAGGCGTTCAACGCGAGCTCCGATACCGTCGTCGTTTTCGGTCTCTTTGAAGAAGGCCGTGGCTTCTTTGTGTGCGTGGGCGTATGCGTATGCGATAAAAACCTTCTCTCTCTCCCTTTTTGCGTTCGAAATCAATTCGATGAGGTGTTAAGAGGTTCGCGGCGAAGAGACAGATGGTTTGCGGCGTGATGAAAGGAAACACTCTTTTCAGTGTCACCAACCTCACGTTTCGCTTTTTTCTTTTTTTTTTCCTCTTCTTCTTTTTACCCAAGAGCCCTCTGCTCGCGTACAATCTCGTCTTGCAGAAAGAGGAAGCCAATGGGGAGGAGGGATGGAGGGAGAGAGGGATGGAGGGAGGGAGGGAGGGAGGGAGGAAGAAGAGCGCGAGACAGAATGTCAGCAGTCAGCACTGCTGTGTCAGCCCTCTCTGTGGTTGACCCCCTCCAGTAGCGACGGTACCCTTTTGGCTCTTGACACCCTTTATTGGGTTAATATTCGGCTAATCCATTTCTCATCGCCTCATTCTAATTCTGTTTTTTTTTTAAACGCATTATGGCGCGCGTGTGGTCAGTGCAATGTGTTTGACCTGACAGAGGTCAGAGCCGGATTTTTCTTTTTTCCTGACAGCGTAAGCATGAAACGAAGCTCTGACAAGGAGGTTAGGTCACAGTATCCAGCAGAACTGCGCGCTTTGAGACCGGGTTCGAGGGATACGCGTTGCACTGTGGCCTTGTGGAAATGTGGGCACCCATCATGAGAGAACTGCAGATCCAGGTCGGCCTCCTAGGTGGATGGAAGCCATGTTGGACGGCCAAGGGGGAGCGTTTGTGACAAGGGGACTGCATTAGGGCCGTAAAACTGCATTAGGCCCCACTGTGCATGTTTATGGTAATGCTACTGGAATGAATAATGTCACTGGTATTTCTCGGAACTCGTAAAATAAAATTTAAAAAAAGCATGCTGACCTGCAACTTTTCTCCCTGAATCAATGCAATTTATGAAATGAGAAAGCTCCTTGGAAGAAAAGGGGGGTGATTGTTTTGCACGGATTCTTATTTTCGCCTTCCTGCGATACAGCATTCAGATGCAGTCAGGTGTGTGTGTGTGTACAGGAGGGGTGCATTATGGGAGATGGGGTTTACGATCATACGTAGATGCACATGCTTTGATATTTCTGTGCTGCATGTCAGCAGAGGGAGATGAATCATTCTGTTGTGGCTGAAAAAATTCCTATATTTCCCCAGCAGGAATCTGTGAAGGTTGGATGTTGACCAATTTAAAACTCGATCATCTGCAGCTTTCAAAATATTTCTCTCAGTTATGAATGAGTTATCATGTCACTAAAAGGGGGGGGGGGGGGGGGGGGTGTTCGAAAAAAATTGCAGCAATCTCATCTAGGTAGAAGTATTGACTTTTTTCAGAATTGGGCCACACTTCAGAACTGCTTAGGTTGCCATGGTTATGCTTCAAAATCGCCGTGCGCCGGCGTTTAAATCCGTCGTCTAACTTTGCCGATCGCGTTCGCCCGACTTCAGGAGAACCCACCACTTTGCGGGTACGTGCCGTACAGCCGTGAGACGGCGCCCTGGCATCGCCGACATCCCGACCGCGGTGGAGTTAAGTACCGCGGTGACGGTGAAATCTTCGGCAAAACGGGCACATCGTGTCCCCCCCCCCCCCCCCGAGACGGCCTGAAACACCAAACGGTAAATTGCAGTTTGCCGGGGTGTGCTTTGTGAATGTATTAAAATATGCGCCGCTCTGAATGCTCGTGCGCTTTTTTGTTCCATTATAAGCTATCCCTATTTTTTTTAGACCAGGCCACGGGAGCTGATCTCTCCCGCTCTCCCGTCCCATCCCATTTTAAAAGGGAACCTGTGCCGCTCCATTCATTTGTCAATCACACGACAAAGGATCCGCTGCGGCGGCGGCGGCGGCGGCGGCGGCTCCGGCGGTAATTGTCGGCGTCCCCCTCGGCCCCGACCGAGGCCCGGCGCTTTGCATGTGAAAGGGCGGCCGGGATGACGAGCGCCGAATTTAATGGCGTCTTTTGTCCGTCCCTGTCCCTGACCCCACCCTCGCTCGCTCGCTCGCTCTCTCTCTTTCCCGAAAGAGATGCGTTCTGGGACGCGGGACTGATAGAGGAAGGCGAGGAGGAGGACTGCTTTCTACCATAACATTCTGATCCAGGACAGAGCGGATTCTGACAAATAATCAGCACAGTGATCTCTCCTGTGCGCCAGCACAGGTTTGGCTCCTGTGCACTAGCACAGTATTCTCTCCTGTGCACCAGCACAGGTTTTGCTCCTGTGCACTAGCACAGTGATCTCTCCTGTGCACCAGCACAGGTTTGGCTCCTGTGCACTAGCACAGTATTCTCTCCTGTGCACCAGCACAGGTTTCGCTCCTGTGCACTAGCACAGTATTCTCTCCTGTGCACCAGCACAGTGAATCTCACCTGTGCACCTGATCTGTCTTTGCTCTTGCTGTGGCACAGCACGTTCGCAGTTTTGACTGCTGATACTCATCTGGTATTTACCTGGCTTTCTCACTGCCTGTTTTAAATTATACGGCCGTGGTTTTAATGGGTCCGCAGCAGCGTGCTGTTAATGATCACGAGGCTGCTCGTTAGGGGCGTACTTGTTCCTCTCTTCGGCTTCTGAAGAGGCTGCTCACACGTGGAGAGCGATCTGCCTTTCCTCCACGCCTGAAAACATTCTGCATCTCCCTTTCGGTCTCCTTTTCCTTCTTTGTCCGAAGCATAATGAATAATAACCATAATAATGACTCGCGCACGTATCACTTCAAAGCAGCGTAGAGGTGGGGGGCGGGGGAACCCCTGTGTTCAGTTCGGTTTTGCTGGATGCGGCAGATCGGCGTTAAGTAAACCGCTTTCAATTTTCTGAATGCCGCTCTTGGATTTAATCAGAGGCCCGCGTCTCCTCGTTCTCCCATTATCTGAACAGCGGCGGCCAAAGCTCTGCCAGCGCTTTGCGAATTGGCAAGCGTTACCTGGATACCGCTCACTGCTTACTGCGCAGTGAGTTACATTGCCAATAATACCACTTTTCTCCAAAAAAGAGAAAACTCAATTAGTCATCAAATTTTCATCTAAAGTACCGAATTAGATAATAATCTGTTGCTCTTAGTTACTGTAGCTTGGGCAGCTGAACTGGGAGGAGAAAAATGAGCAGCGTGCATTTTAGATTTTTTAATAATCTCGTCAGAACAAACACGTCCGTACATTAGCAGGCTAAGCAGGTGCGCTGAAGAGGCTCATTAATGGGGTTTTATACCGTAAAGGAGCGGGCCGGAGAAGCCCGAAAACAGATAATTAGAATGTTGACTCAGCGTTCATGTTTGCTCACTGAGTTAAATGCATGAAATAAATGAATAAATAAATAAATAAATAAATAAACGACATTTGGTTTTATGTAATTACTGGGAGAAGGGCTGGTATGGAGAGCACCTGAGTGCCTGTCCTTGCTGATGACTGCGTAGGCCTACTGGACTAACCTGCCTACTTGCCTCTCATCCAAGAGATTCTCTTTCACACAACAGCTATTTAACAAGTGAATAGAGTACCTTTTCTTTTCTTTTTTTTCCTTTCTTCCCTCATGAATATGTATCTCAGCTTAGAGTGGCAAAAATGTTATTTGATCCGTTCAGCCTGGTGTGGTAATGCTTCAGCTGGGGTACAGTTAAGTTACAGGGCTAATGTGAGCCTTGTGTTTGGAATTATGAGAGAATACGATTGTACCATGGCTTTCCCACAAATCTACCACCACCCCCCCCCCCCCACGCCCACACCCCCCACCGCTCAAAAATCTAGCCCGTAAATTAAGTTTCAAATATAAGGGGGAAGTCTGGGATTGGTCCCTTGATAAGGGTTTCACTTTATCTGAGGGATTGGGTGAAGTGCAATTTTCGACAAAGCCTCTTATATCACCACCAGTATCACGCTTGTATTTTGAAAAGTTGGGGACTAGTCCAGTCCAGAACAGGCTGAGGGTGGCACAGGATGTTGTCATTCCTCAGATATTCGTGCCACCATTTTGTCTGTCAGGTTTCCTGTCCTACGCAGCTCTGCCACCAGCTGTGCGTACCTTTGGACCTGCGTGGGAACAGGTTCCGCACTGACTGCTGTCCAATCACGGCACAGGCGCTTGAATTCCGCAGCCCCGCCTTTTAGAAGTCTCATTTTATTTAAAAGATAATGACTTTGTGTTCCATGCACACCTCTCTCTCTCTCTCTCTCTCTTTCTCTTGCTCGCTCTGTCTCTCTTCCTATCACTCTCTCTCGCCCCCCCTCTCTCTCTCTGTCTGTCTCTCTCCCCCCCCCCTCCCTTCCGCCTCCTCCCTCCCTCCACCCCCCCTCTCTCTCCCCTCCTCTCTCCTCTCTCTTCCTCGTCTCTCGTCCACTCTCTCTCCCTTTCTCTCTCTCTCTCTCACCCCCCCTCTCTCTATCTGTCTCTGTCTCTGTCTCTCCGTCTCTCGCTCTGCACTCCCTCTTCATTGCCTCTGTCTCGTCTGTGTCCCGCACGTACTGCACAGTCCTAGCGTGGAAGTGCCTGCGACGCGCCGTAGGAAGGACGGACAGCATATAGGACCGAGAGCAGAGAGAGTAGAGAGAGAGAGAAGAGAGAGACGAGAAGAGTAGAGAGAGAAGAGGAGAGAGATGAGAGAGAGATAGATAGATAGGGCCCTGCTTCTCTGTGTTTTAGGAAATGAAGACAGGGTGTGGTTTTTTTATTAGCTGCTCTTATCTGACCGGTGTGAGGCTGTTCCACCTCCACCTTCATTACATCACCAGCGGCTCTCTCCTCCTCCTCCGTCCCTCTGCTGTCTGTGTGCATGTCAGTGTTTCTCTAATGGCGTGGATAAGAAACAATGTCGGGGTGTGGGGGGGGGGTGGGGGGGCGTTGGGGATGTCGATCAACAGGATTAATGTCTAGACTTGAGGGGGTGTCTTTCCGTTTGCTGAAATGGTAATCGGGGAGATAAAAAAAAAAAAAATCCTTGTGTCGCATTATACACAGAGCTGAATGATATCAACACGATAAAAAAAACCTGATAGCGAAAAGGCAGAAGTGTTGTAAAACCTTCAGTTTTTCTGAAACAAAGAAAGAAGTCTGGGGGAGGTCTCTAAACTCGCGGCTGTACTAGGAAAGGGGTAGCTTGCGGTATACAGTGGAGCGCCAAGAGCAATGATGGCGTCTGTTGTCATTCAGAACTATTTTAAACAATTTGTGTGGTGTATTTGGAATGACACAGATGGCTGCATTCACCATCATAACTTTATACAAACAGAAGTGTCCTCCCCCCCTCCCCCACCATTTTCAATTAATGTAATTCAGATCTAACATGAAGATAGACGATATGAGGGGTGCCCAGCACTGTCCGCTATTGTTTTTATAGCGCAATCGTCCTCGCCAAGAGGCCGTTACATTTGGCCCCGTTCCTCTGCCAGTTTGTCCTTACGAAGGGACGGAGCGATCTGATAGGTCGAGGCTCAGCCAATGCCGGCTGTTTTATCTGGTTTCGCGTTACGTTTTGTTTTTGTTTTTTCATCGTGACCCGTTGTCCGGCGCTGCCGATGGACACGTTTTCCGACGCGAGCAGATCTGCGATCGCATTAGTTCTGCGAACGGTGCTGCCCGTGCAGTCAAGGTCCGGTCAGGAAGATAAAGCATTAATGTCACGCGCAGACAGATGCACGGGGAAGGGTCGATGAGTATCGTGTTCGTAATTAATTTTGCATGCGGTGAGTTATGTAATCTGAGGGCGAGCTGCGGGAACATTTTCAATCACACAAAAGGCTTCGTCTGAAAGAGAAGTACCTTTGGCACAATCTGACTTATTGATATTTTGTCAATTATTCATATATTTT
>NC_057944.1:36313640-36316140 GCF_018555375.3 Anguilla rostrata | reverse complement strand
ATGAAGTAGACCGGTGCATTCTGGGAATGGTTTGAGTAGCTTGCGTCGTAGACCATGCATTGCGAGACTCACTCTGACTCATGAGCTTCAACAGAGAGAAAAGGCTGGTGGGAATAAATCGCATCTTCCCAGACGCCCAACACAGCATGCTGACACAGGACGTTTTCCCCAGAGTTTGTCTCGGCGTGGGAGGTTAGGCTGTCGGCCACTGTTCATCTTCCCGCTACGCCGTCTCGAGAGAGAGCGCGGAGGTGAAGAGGAGGCCCGATGGCTCCTCCAGATCCCACACGCTGGTGGTGTGTTGCATCGTGGGAGCTGAGAAGAGCAAACGCTGACCTGTGTGGTTGCATGACTCCAGTGGTGACCTCCTGAGAATAGAGCCAAATTCAGTGTTTCACTGTCTGGAATTACACTTCAAATGGAACACACACGCATGGAGTGTTCATTGTGATGTCAGCAAAATTCATCATTGTGATGTCATAGCATAAATTAGGGGAAAGAAAAGAATACATTTGTATTAACAGTGAGCGATATTTAAGCACTTTTGTACGTCACTTTGGATAAAAGCGTCTGCCAAATAAATGTAATGTAACGTAAAGAGATATGTACAGGACTATTTAAAAATCTCATCCCTGTAAAACTTTCTGCTTAATGTATGGAGGGGGGAAAAACCAGCTTTAACCAAACATAGACTTCCATTTGACGACTATCAGACCCTTTCTCATATTTGCATATTTATAAACATAAATGTATGTGAATATATTTTATATTAATATGTAAATGAAGTATGCATTGGACAGGTTTTTCTGTTGTGCTGTTTATTATCCTGTTAAAATATTTAAATGGATCTTAATGAGTCAAAATCATTAGGATTCCATCAGTTCAAACTGGCACTAAGAAACATTTAAGCAATACATAACTTTCCTTTTCCCTGTACTCATGCACGATGCATTGTGGATCATTTTCTACCATTTTTAACACAAGCCATAGCTGCCTAATACACCATACCAACACAAGGGTGTATAAACATGTTTATTAGTCTAAACAATAACTCTCAATAATAATATATGATTTATTATCTCTAAATAATTGATCATTCTTGCAGTAGTATTTAAATATTTTGCAAACTCCCATTCATTAATGGTATGTTTTTTTCTTGTTTTTTTTTTACATTTATTTTTTTAATAATGACAAATCTAATGTCAGAATGTTACACGCTGTAATAAATTGTGTTTTTAGTAATATTAGTTCATATCTAGTAGGGAATACGCTTTAAATATTGATAAATATTAAATATTAAGGAGTAATGATCCTTTTTTGAAAATAATTCTGAGTCGGTACAGGAGGGAGTGCTGCTTTTTTCCTCGTTCCTCCGTGGATATTTCTCAGCAGTGAATCGTAATTCAGCTGCTGCTCTGATTTTATTCCCTGCTTCCCAGTTTCGCAGACGGTGCTGTGTTGTGGTTTTTGGGGAGAGTGCATTTGTAACCCCCGCTCTACGGATGGCAGTATGCGTTCCTCGGGCCGTGTTTGGACTAGTGACTGAGTCTGGGGCTGTCTCTGCTGCTGTGTGGTAGCTTAACTCCCAGCACTGTCATCCAGGCTTGAAGTGAGGGGAACGGGAGTGCACGTGTTTTTGTGTTAGCCTCCCCCCCCCCGCTTCCCCCCACACACCAGCAGGTAAGCCGTGTGCCGGCTCTACCTGGGACGCAGCTGTTTGATGCGGTGCTGGGGGGGAGAGGGTGGTTGGCGGTTGGCGGGGGGGGGGGTTACTCCCCGGTGAGGAGCTCAGCTGCACGCTCGCCGTCCCGGGAGAAGAAACGTCTCATTTGCATCCTCCAAAGGTCGTTCCCTCAAGGTGATGGGAGGAGAGGCTGACACCTCCGCTTATTTACCGCCACTGCAGGTGTGCGCAGTCAGAGAGACTGTGTCTGCGCAGTCAGAGAGACTGTGTCTGCGCAGTCAGAGAGACTGCGTCTGCGCAGTCAGAGAGACTGCGTCTGCGCAGTCAGAGAGACTGCGTCTGCACAGTCAGAGAGACTGCGTCTGCGCAGTCAGAGAGACTGTGTCTGCAGGTCTGCGCAGTCAGAGAGACTGTGTGTGCAGGTCTGCGCAGTCAGAGAGACTGTGTATGCTGGTGTGCGCAGTCAGAGAGACTGCGTCTGTGCAGTCAGAGAGACTGCGTCTGTGCAGTCAGAGAGACTGTGTCTGCCCTGTCAGAGAGATTGCGTCTGCGCAGTCAGAGAGACTGCGTCTGCAGGTCTGCGCAGTCAGAGAGTCTGTGTCTGCAGGTCTGCGCAGTCAGAGAAACTGTGTCTGCAGCTTTGCGCAGTCAGAGAGACTGTCTGCAGGTGTGTGCAGTCAGAGAGACTGCGTCTGCAAATCTGCGCAGTCAGAGAGACTGTATCTGCAGGTGTGCACAATGTGTACTTTACTGACTTGTTAACTTCCTATTTCCTGGCTGAGTCGCTGTCCTTCCGTGTCTGTCTTATTCCCCTCG
>NC_057944.1:36303640-36311140 GCF_018555375.3 Anguilla rostrata | reverse complement strand
GCCCACTTGGAAGGATCCACTTCACCCCAAGTGCAGGCAGCCCCCAGCTCTGGGAAGGATATAGTCACCAGTGGCAGGTCAGAGGTCATCCAATAAACACTGTGGGAGTGAGGCTAGGGGGCGGGGCCACAGGGGAATGGGGGGGGGGGGGGAGAATGACAGGGAGGGGGTTGAGTTTAGTGGAAGATGGGGGCTTGAGAGAAATTGAGGAGGAGTAAGGGCACACAGGAAAATCTTCCATTTTAATTAAATTCTGACAACGTTGATTCGACTACAGTTCACACTGGGTAAAAGGTATCCTACCAGTGTAAGATTTGTGACATTTTGAATTATCCAAAGCTGTAGGGACCCATTTTTAAAGAATAATATTTGGAAGGAATGTAGGTGATAGAATTAGACAATATTAACCCCCCGTCTGTTTATTACAAAATTCTATTTTCGTCTAATTGTAAAGCCATTAAGAGTACAGACAGAAGTCAGAAGCCGTTTAATTGCGGTGGGATGCTGTGGTCTCACCTACTACATCAAACAAATTCAAATGCAATGAAGCATAACCACTGCTGGTATTTTTTTTATTTTTTTTTAATTTATTTTATTTTTTTAGACAACTGAACACAGTTCATAAAAGAAATGATGTGGTTGCATATCACAAATATCGATTTTGAACAAATATAGACTAGCTTTAATTTTTTTTATTAAATTGTTTAAGCATTACACATCACTCCGATAGCCTCTGACAGTCAGGTGACTTGCAGTAGGAAGTTAACACTCCATCTGCACCCCTGCCAGTCACTGTTTGTCCAGCAGTCTCATTGGCTGTGAGGGGGCTGGAGGCGGGGCAGCCGACCCTCCAGAAGAGCTGGGCAGACGTGACTGCGGCTTGTTTGTCTTTGTGATTACTGTTCAGGATCAGAAGGATCGGTGGAGGGCCCACTCGGTGTTGTTCCTCTCCCACCGTGGGACAGAACACGGTTCCTTCTTTCATTTGCCTAATCTCTGCAAAGTAAGCCACTGCATGTAGTGAGGCACGGGTCTGCCTGTGAAGCTTTAGCCGTTTTTTTTATTGTTCTGTTTTCTTTATTTATGTATTTGTTTTTGGATTCCCTCCCTCCCCCACCTGCCCCCTGCAACCCCCCCCCCCCCCTCTATTCCCTCCCCATCGTTCGGTTCATATCAGTCCCTGAGAGCCTAGTGCAGGGGAGGTGAGGTCTGGAAGAGGGAGAATGTTTAATTTCGTCTCGTGACATTTTCATTCTGAAATGAATCCTGTGTGGCTAAATGTCAGATGCAGAAGCACGGCTGGATTTGCTTGCCGGCTGTGTTCTCCCTCCTAATTTAGAATTTCCTTCTTTTCTTTCTTTCTTTCTTTCGTTCTTTTTTTTTTTTTTACCCCAGTGTGAGCTCAGTGCACCGTGGGTTGATTATTGGACGGGCTCCGCAGCAGAGCCAGAGAGAGGATGGGGGTTTGTAGCAGTTGTGGCGGTTGTGGCGGGTGGATATCTAACGGCTCAGCAGGCCACCTCAGCTCTGAGACTGCTTCGCTTTGGGCATCACGCAGGGGGCGGGGGGGCCTCTTCCCACTACGGCTGGGCTCGGCTTGGCTTGAGTTGGCCAAGGTTCCCCAACAATGTGAACCGTGCCCACTGGCCAATGGGGTGCGAGCGCTGACCTGTAGTACTGTGAGGACTGCAGGGAGTAAAGCAGGCGCTGGCTCATGGACGCGTACGTTGGCGTAGTTCACGGTGCTTCGGTTGCGGTGATACTGGTGTGTGTCTGTGTGTTTGGGCGGGGGGGTGGTGGGGTGGGGGGGGGGTCATTGCAGTACCTCAGAAGACATTATGAGACATTCCAAATTGGATTGATGTGAAAGGGTAAAATTCTTACAATGCAAATGAATAAAACAATAACGCAGTTAATGGAGACGGAGGAAGGCAAAAATAAACTTTAAAAAATAACTTCCACTGGCGGCAGAACGCAGCACGTGGTGTTTGCGTTGGGGGGGGGCGGGGGCGGGGTGGTAGCACATTGCATTGTGATGAAACAGACCCCCCTCTCATCATCGTGACCCCCCCTCTCCTCGGTATGATGAGCCGAGTGAAGCCACTTAGCCCCCCCCCCCCCCCCCCCCCCATGACGGAAAGTCAGTGCGGACGGTGTCTGGGGCGAGCGCTTTCCCCAGGCCTCGCTAACAAACACCTGCGCGTGTGCCCCGGACGGAAACGAAACCGCCAAAGAGCGATGATGGATGGACCCGGGCCTCATTAGCCGATCGGTGACCAAAGTGCGCTGGCCAACCAGTCACGCTCCATTAGTTTACCCGGCTGGCGCTGGATGAGCCTGTTTAGTCCTCTGTTGGCTCATTCATTCATTCATTCATCCATTTGCTGCCTGTATCCTTCACTCACTCACTCTTTTATAGTCATGCAAACAGACTCTCCTTTCTTTTTCCCAACAAATTAATCTAAAATTTGTTGTCATGTCAGGATTTAAAAATTTTTTTTTTAATTCAACATGTAGGCTAATTGAAAACCCATTTCTCCTTTGCAGTGACAACCAGGGAAAACGAGGGTCAGTAGGAAGGTAAAGGGATTGTGTAGCTAGTCAGACATTTCGGGGTGTTTAAATGGATGGATGTAGGGACCTATTTTTTAGGGGGAATATGGTCATGACACCAGCGTCAACATCCCTGCTCTATTGAAAAGTGACATGACCGCAGTGAGTCAGGACTCTGATTGAATTTATCATCCAAGAAACCGCACCTTATACAGCACAGTGTCCCCATCACTGTGCTGGGGCACTAGGTTTTTTTTGTTTGGTCCAGAGGAAAGAGTGCCCCCCCCCCATCCCGATTCATTAACCTTTTACCACCAGCTTTGATGCAGGTGCACCAAATGGAGGTGTTGAACACGCCACTAAGAGCTGAATTGAGTCTTCTGTTAGCCTTACATGGACGTGCAGGACAAATTTATCCTTACCAAGAAAAACAAAGACGCAATTAGGAACGGAGACGGTCGCCGCCGCGGACGCAGGGAGACAAGGCCGCTAACGAGCTAAACGAATCTGCGCAGCGCTGGGTAACCTCTCGGCCTGGAACTGGCCCAAAGTGGCCAGACTGATTATTCACACGGGGACTCAGAGACTGTTAAAATGAAGTTTTCTTTTTCTTGTCTGGCACGGGGGGGGGGTGGAGAGAAGTCATTTTTATCCACAGGTTTCCCCCTCTTCTGTTTGAAGTCACACTCAGCCTGGATAATTAGCCAGGGTGAATTTTTTTCCTTTTTTTTTTTTATTTTAAAAAAAGGAAAGAAAAGGCTTTGTCAGACCATTTGAACAGGATGAAAGTTTGAGCACTAATAAGGTGCGCCCATCGGAGACGGGTAAACTGCGGGGGATTGGAAGGTGACCCTCCTCACGGATCACTCTACTCTTTGTTGCACAGAGAGAGAGAGAGAGAGAAAGAGAGAGAGGGAGGCTCTTGAAGCTTTGAGACGGGGGTTGGGGGACGGGGGGGGGGGTACGGGGGGACGGGACGGGGACGGGGGGATCGGTATGCCGCGATGAAGGCACAGCGTAGATCGCGAGCGCTGCCGCGATGACAAGCTCGCCCGCCGGCGGCACGGCCTTCAGCTTAGACCGTGATTGATGGGCTACCCAGCTGCCAGTAATTTCCAACAGTTATCACTGTTAATGAGCGCAGATCACAGAGGGAGCTAATGAGGGAGGGACAGAGCAGAGAGAGAGAGGGAGGAGGGAGGGAGGGAGAGGGAGAGAGAGATGGGGGGAGAGAGGGAGAGGGGAGAGAGAGAGAGAGAGAGGCCATAGTAGAAAGGGCAAAAAGAGAGAGGGATTTACATTACTTTGACCAAAATACTGTACATTGACAAAATGAGGAGACCCGGTTATTTATTTGGTGATTCTGCGTTGATACGCTCATTTATAAGCATTATAGACTTCAGACGTGTAAATACTTATGTCATGAACTCTGAACATGCATCTCCTCTGAGCGGATCGGCTTGTTCAAGGACGGCGCGGCGTTTGGCGGCGCGGTTGTTCGCGGCTAACGGTAGCAGGGCGCGGGCGAAACCCGGCCGAGCTGCGCGGGTACGACGCGCCCCCCTGTCCCGCACACCGGCCTCCGCGCTGACCCGAGGGCGATTATTCAGGCCCTAACGAGGCCGTTCGTTCACCGTGTCTGTGGGCAGCAGCAGAACTAGATTCCCACCTTCAGCGAGAGCAAAGGTAAACAGCGTACAGATGCTTCGCCCCGCGGACGCGTAGCGTTTACATAATTTAAACCCCCCCCCCCCCCCCCGGGTCGGGAAAATACTTTATCACAGAGTTATGATGAAACTGTGATTAGTGCGCCGAACGTGGCTGGGCTCTGTGCAGCGGTGGGGATGACTGACTGATACGTGGAGCTCCCGTTTTGGGGCTGGATCTCGTATGAGGCTGCCTGGGGCGGGGGCACGGGCGCGCCGCACGCCGCTCTGGATTGGCTCTCTGTGCAGCGTAGCGTCTTAGCGTTTAAGCAACCAACGGCGGCCGCTCTTTCCCACAGCCTGATCGCGTCCGCGGCCAGCTTCCCGTTCCAAACCGGATCGTCCTCCCCGCGGGCGGGTCGGGGCGCAACGTTGTGTTTTTCCCTCCATAAACGAGGGCCTTGTTTTTTTTTTTTTTTACGCTGAATGCATTTTGGGAATTGGCATGTGGTGTGTCATGTTTTTTTTTGGTTTTTGGCTCCAGACCCAATCCCATCCGCATTGTTCCATCGACCCTGCTGTGCGCTGGCAACAGTCGTGCATGAAAAACCAAATTGCTGTCCAGTGATTCGCCATTCACCGTAAAACCGATCGTTGTGTGTTTTGCCCACAGTTAAGCGTAATTCCTTTCCGTATAATTACAGGTGGGAACACAAAGAGCATAATGTGTTCATGGTGGAGTCTGACATAAATATTGTTCAGAAATATGCACCTGGCTGCTTGAGGAAGCACCATATCATTGGAGAGAAAAGAAATGTGTACTTATTGAGCTACAGCTATACTGTTCACACTGGCTTATGAATCTTTTCAGGGGGAAAAAAAAAAATCATGTTCCCTGTATTTTTGCCAGCGACTCCTGGAGTGATGGTGTGGTTAAGTTTATGGCCGTCGCCCGATGAGGAGGAGAGGAAAGGATGAGTGTAAAAGCAGGGCAGAGGAAGGGCGGGCTGAAAGAAGCATCGCGCTCTCCACCCCGTTTGACTGTTAGCTGTCAAGGTCCCGGCAGTGCAGAATGAACGTGATAGCAGATTAGCTGGGCAACAGTAACTTCATTTCTGTGAGTTTAGATCCTTTGGCTGTTTATTTGAAGCCCAGTGGAATCATTTTATCCTCCAGGGGGAAGATGCTCACACAGTGTTTGTCTGTCATTACATCTGCTCTCTCTTTTTCTCTTTTTCTTTCTCTTTCCTTATCCCCAGACCTCCCTCACTTTCTCTCCTCCCACATTTGTTGATTTCTAGTCCTCTCTTTTCTCCCCTCCCTCTCTTTTTTCTGCCCCCCCCCTCTCTCTCTCTCTTTCTCTCTTTCTCTCTGTCTTTATCTCACTCCTCTTCTCTCTAGTCTCTAACAGGTAGAACCGACATGCGTAGGACAAGTTTTCTTCCCGTAAAACGGTGGTTGCCGACAGGCTTTGCAGCGCGCCTCTGGCTGGTGGGCGAATCCCTGTCCCCTGTCGTATTATATCGCTGAGCTAAGAGCCGGGCTGTAAGCTGCCCTACCCACAGCGATGGAGCTCGCTACACAAGAGTCCGCCCAAACAATACGAAATCCCGGGCCAGGAGCCTGAGTCACACACACACACACACACAGATCCCGCAGTAATCCCAGGCAGTGTTGGCAGAGCTCGCTGTAGTGGTATCACACCTCTGTATAATCCCCCAAAACCCCCCTGTGTAGGCCCTCACCTGCTGGCGTAGGGGTTTCACACGAGGGGGGGGTGGAGAAATAACCGCCGCAGCTGGGTAATCCTCGCGAACGCCGCGCGGCCCCAGTTTCCACGTGCTCGCTGATTAGCCCTCGCCGCCATCTTTTTATTTTCCTGCCGTTAACGAGCGTCCCGTCCACCATCCCGTCGACCTCGCGGAGAATTTAAATGGGCGGTGCGTCAAAGCCTCTCTCTCTCTCTCTCTCTCTCTCTCTCTCTCTCTCTCTCTCTCTCTCTCTCTCTCTCTCTCTCTCTCTCTCTCTCTCTCTCTCTCTCTCTCTCTCTCTCTCTCTCTCTCTCTCTCTCTCTCTCTCTTCCTCCCTCTGTCTCTCAGCTCTTAACGGCGAGCCTCGGTAATGGAGGGAGAATTCGTAAAAGAATGAAAAAAAAATAAAATAAAAAATAAAACACGGCGGTGCCTAATAGCGTAATAGATTCCGCCGCGTTGAAATTGCCTCTCCGCCAGTGTCTTTGCCAGAAGGGTAATGTTCCATACATCATTGACAATGGCCTTAAACAGGGCGTTTTATGTACATTGTACAGCAGTTTATCCTCACAGGGACGAGAGCAGTGCAGGCATTAACCAGGGGGGACTCCATGATTAAGATGGCAGTGGAGAGGCAGTCATGGGTGACTTTTTTTTTCTTCTTCTTTTTTTCCCTTTTCTCCTTTTCGGTATTACACCGCGGTCCGCGCCGTCGTTGTGGCAGGCGGTAAAGAACGCTGCGTTGAAAAGGTTACGGACCTCAGGAGGAGACACCGCGAAGGAGAATCCTGACCGCGGTGGCATTTCCTGTCCGGTTGAAAAAGGGCACACTTCACCTTTCCGCGGTTCGTGCCTCACCGCCCCCCACCACGCTTGCGCCACGCTGCCAGGTGGCACTGAGCCCTTGTCTGTCTGCTGCAGTGCGGGGGCGGGCACAGGAGAGGGGGGGGGGGATGCCGGTGTGGCACAGTGGAGCTGGAGGTTGCCAGTTCAAAGCCCAACTTGGCCCTGTATAATTGGATAGTATTTTAGAAGGATTCCCAGCGCCTGTGAATGCACAGGGTATGAATAATGCATTTATTGACATGTAATAACATCTTTATAATTATGTTATAAGCTTATGCAATGACTGCTTCTCTTTTAATCCAATCTTCCCTCTTGATAAAATATCTACTACTTCTCAACCACAATTTCAACATGAAATGCATCCATAAATATTGCACATTTTCATTATTATTCGTTACATTATTTATTTTATTATGAAATCTTTATGCAGCGCATTATCCAAATATGACTCCTTCAGTGATTAACAAGCAATAACTTACCTGGGTGTTGAACCTGATTTTCTTTTTCACTTTACAGTGTTATATCCAGAGCTACTATGAAACATTGACACCCCATCACAACACTGCTAATATATTCTGTCTTTTAATAATTCTTTTTGTTGTGTGTTTGTGTTTGCGCGCCTATGTGCGTGTACGTGTGCATGTGTGCGTGTGTGTACAGTAAGTGTGTGCGTACGTGTGTGTGTGCGCATGTGCGTGTGCGGG
>NC_057944.1:36216140-36298640 GCF_018555375.3 Anguilla rostrata | reverse complement strand
AGTATTACTGGTGTAGGTGTGTGTGTGTCAGTGTGTGAGCTGACAGTATTACTGGTGTAGGTGTGTGTGTGTCAGTGTGTGAGCTGACAGTATTACTGGTGTAGGTGTGTGTGTGTCAGTGTGTGAGCTGACAGTGGTGCGGGTGTAGGTGTGTGTCAGTCTGAGAGTGCGTGTGTGTGTGTGTCAGTCTGAGAGTGCGTGTGTGTGTGTGTGTGTCAGTCTGAGAGTGTGTGTGTGTGTGTGTGTCAGTCTGAGAGTGCGTGTGTGTGTGTGTCAGTCTGAGAGTGCGTGTGTGTGTGTGTCAGTCTGAGAGTGCGTGTGTGTGTGTGTGTGTGTGTGTCAGTCTGAGAGAGGGCAAACACTCTGTGAGGGAAACTGTCTGCTGCCCGTTCTTGTGGAAAAGTGATGCTCTAGTGTGATGAGTGGGTTTTGAGAGGCGCTGCATTATGGAGATTACTCTGGGGCCTCTGTGAGAGAGGAGGTGCTTCTCTGTGTTCAGTATTTAGGGACTGCGCTACAGTGAGAGCATCATGGGCACCTGTGTGCGTGTGTGTGTGTGTATGTGTGTGAGAGTGTGTGAGTGTGTGAGTGTGTGAGTGTGTGAGTGTGTGAGTGAGTGAGTGAGTGTGTGAGCGTGGGTGGGGTGGGGGGTGAGCTGTGTGTGTTGTGGTGTGTGTGTGTGTGTGTGAGGTGTGAGTGAGTGTGTGTGTGTGTGGTGTGTGTGTGTGTGAGTGTGTGAGTGTGTGAGCGTGGGTGGGTGGGTGGGTGAGTGTGTGTGTGTGTGTGTGTGTGAGAGAGAGAGAGAGAGATTAGCTGATTTATCATACACTCTGAGGAAACTCTTGTCCTTGAGAGTTGAGGGGTAATGGCTCATTTCCGCCATGCGATTGGTGAATTATTTATCAGGATCAAACCCCCCAGTGTAACTGATCCGGTGGGGAGAATCAGATCTGCAGATCAGTAGCATAAGTTGCTCTACGCTGACCTCTGGTGGCGGAGTGTGGGACCTCCTCTGATGTGACTTCCCTCTGAATCCTGACTGAACTACAGGCCTGGTCCCGGAGTACGTCCGGGAATCCGCAGGGTTTTGTTTTCATCCTAAAATCGGCATGTGGTTAACTCTGCAGTCGGCTGAATTACCTGATCCGCTGAAGTGCTGAAACACTACAAAACCTCAGGACCCCACAGGTGCACAGGTCTGTGTCTGGCCAACCGTGGGCCCGGGCGGTACTCACTGGCCTATTTTACATCACACCTCTGCAAGCTCCTGTAAAACACATTTCTGTGTGTGTTGGAAACCAGCTCACCTTGACCTGCCGATGCTCACACCTGCTGTGCTTCACAGTCCAGCACCTGGCAGTGCAGTCCCTCTCCAACAAAGCTAAACAGCACTCTTATGTTAATTCTACTGATATGTCTCTGTTAAAGAACAGGAATCTTAGCATCCTTTAACATGCTTTCTCTCTCTGGCTTTTTTTTTTCATTTTGATTTTATGTCCATAAACAAGCTTTAAATATTCAGCAGACATTGAATAAATGCATAATGTGAATATGTATCTTCCTTAGAGCTTAATGCATAAGAGAGTTTAACACATTAGGCAAATGGCATGAAAACAACATATGTTAAATTGCATTGCTACAGGTGATGTGAGGAAATGCATACTTTTTTTATTGGACTGGAAGATACATTAAAATGCATAATGTTGTCCTGAAGTGAAAGCAACAAAATTGATAGGACGAGGCAGCATTACTGCACATGATGTCATAGGCCACCTGCCACACTACTCCTTATATGGCTGCCTGCTCCTGTTCTCAACTGTGTGTCTGTGTGTGTGTGTTTTTGTGTTTGCGTGTGCGTGTGCGTGTGTGTGTGCGTATGTGTGTGTGTGTGTGTGTGTGTGCACGTGTGTGCACGTGTGTGTGTATGTGTGTGTGTGTGCGTGTGTGTGTTTGTGTGTGTGTGTGTGTGTGCGTGTGTGTGTGTATGTGTGTGTGTGTGCATGCAAATGATTTCTTTTGGCCCCTGCAGAACCCAGCAGACCCTGGTCACATTGCCATGGTAATCTTTCAGTCCAGTTTATGACCTCAGTACTGACCCCCGGTGGTCAAAGTGTTCAACTAATGGCACCCTTATTAAATGTTTGGCTGTTTGCGAATCTAGGTATTGGCCTCCTGTTGTCTTTGGAACCAGTTGCCATGTGACATTTGCTCAGTGTGTGCTTGCCCTTTGACCTTTTTCCAAAACCACAAGACGTGAAGGTCAAGGTGACAGTTGGCGCCTTCAAGTAAAAGGTGCTGTCTCCGGGGAGGAGCGGTTGCCTTCAGTGAGGAATGCCTTCTGCATCTGAACTTCAACTCAAACGCGTAGAAACTCTCCTCCTGCTTGCCGGTGCTGTGCCCCTGTCTCCTTTCTTTATGCCTCAAAGCTCAGATAAATACACAAGATATAATGCAGTACATAAAGTTTGGAGGGAATTTCTGCATCGGGTCGTAAACAAGTGCACCAAGGTTGCAGTTCTTATCCAAGGCAGAATGTCCTTTGAGCTGTGTGATAAATAGATAAGAAGATGCTGATAAGATTGGTTGGAGAGGCCAGGACGACTGTGGCAGAACGGGAAGCGGCGATAACGTCGCAGGACTTGGCAAACACAGCCCTCTTAAAGTGGGCTCCTTCTTATTACCCATATAAATATGATTAGATGATTTTTTAAGCAGCGATAATAAATGTGCATACTTGTAATCAATTTTCACAAACGCTCCCAGAGGAATCAGTTTAATTTATGCTACTAGCATTCCAGCTGTGTGTGTGTGTAGGTGTGTGTAGGTGTATGTGTGGGTGTGTGTGTGTGTACGCTATTAATTGTCAACCTTCCTGGTTAGTGTGGAGCTTTTTTGGCAATAACTTGAACTAATAGAGGTTAATACAATTGGAGGAAGGGGATATTAGCATTGTGTGATTCATCACTGCTGATTGGCAAACTGTTTTTCAATGAGAAAAATTAACATCGAAAGAATCTCAGTTTGCATCAAATTACTTTCCTTTGCGATGACCTTCGGTTGTCACAGTGCCTTTTGTTTCAGAGAATTTCCTCATTCTTTACTCATTCAAACACACAGTGCTTTCACAAATATGCTCCTAAGTGCAACTTGTACACACAGAACACACACTCACCTGTGTATAGGTAATGCATAGATAGCTGGAGACACTCACTGGAGCACTCATACACCCACACGTGCTACTCCACACATATTACTCTTGACTCTGTACTATTTTTTATTTAACATAACCATTTATTGTAGATATCCTTGTTTATTTTCTTAAAAAATACGTCTGGCTGTTGTTGATTTGGCAGTAATCGCACTGAGGGCCACAGGTACTGCAGTGAAATGGCTTTAAACAGTGTGTGTATCTGAGTAAAAAAATGCATTAAAGCTGTCCTGTGATTTTCCATCGTCCCTCTCTTCATGTTTGCAATTACGGGTCAGCGTGTGTGCGTTAGTGCGTGCATGGGCGTGTAAGGAGTTGGTGGTGGTGTTGGGTGGATACAGAGTTATGGGTGTGTGTGTGTGAGGAGTTGGTGGTGGTGGCGTTGGGTGGATACAGAGTTATGGGCGTGTGTGTGTGTGAGGAGTTGGTGGTGGTGGCGTTGGTGGTAAGGATGGCTGTGGTGTGTGAGAGTTGGTGGTGGTGGCGTTGGGTGGGTACAGAGTAATGGGCGTGTGCGTGTGTGAGGAGTTGGCGGTGGTGGCGTTGGGTGGATACAGAGTTATGGGTGTGTGCGCGTGTGAGGAGTTGGCGGTGGTGTTGGGTGGATACAGAGTTATGGGCGTCCGCGTGTGAGGAGTTGGCGGTGGTGTTGGGTGGATACAGAGTTATGGGCGTGTGTGTGTGTGAGGAGTTGGTGGTGGTGGTTGGTGGATACAGAGTTATGGGTGTGTGCGCGTGTGAGGAGTTGGCGGTGGTGTTGGGTTGATACAGAGTTATGGGCGTGTGCGCGTGTGAGGAGTTGGCGGTGGCGGCGGCGGTGTTGGGTGGATACAGAGTAGGGTGTGTATGGCGTAGGAGTTGCGGTGCGGCTTGGGTTGTACAGAGTAGGGTGCTTGAGGAGTGCGTGGCGGCGTGTTGGGGGTACGGAGTCAGTTGGCCAGACCGCCAGGCGTAAGAGGTCAATCGGCGGTGTCCCACCGCGCCGCCCCCGGCTCACGGCCTCGTCTCAAGGTGAGCGTGACTGAGCGCCCGAGAGGACGCCGTGTGTCGGGACAGCGCCCGCGGACCGCCTTCGCCTCGCACGGGTTTCACACACCCGACCGAACTGGACCGAAACCGTCGCTCCTCAGCCCCAACCCTCCGGAACATTCCGTAAAGGAGAGAGGAGAGGGGACTGGAATTATTTCAAACATCGCTGAGCGGAGTCAGGATATCATTTTCTCTTTCAGCCACATTTTTTTTCCAAAAAAAAAAAAGACTTAATGAGTAAGGGCAAAGGAGAGAAAGTGGGGGAGGGAGGGGGAGGGGAGGGGGGGGGGCAGAGACGAAAAGAGAAAATGAACAGAAAGAGACTCTTCAGCTCTCTCTGTTCCCAACACCCCCTCATCCTGACCTTTGTTAAATAATGCAAATGGCATTCCGCAGGGGAAGGGCCGGGAGTGCAAAATGAGCTCAGCGACAGTGATTTGCTTTTAGGGGTTTTATCTGTTAGGGTTTGTTTTATCTTGGGTTATCAAAAAGGCTTTCGTCTCTCTCTTTTTTTGCAAGTGACTTCTCTCCTTGCGAATGGTCCTCTGCCCTTGACTTACCCCTGGTAATACAGAAAGTACTGTTTTGCTCTCTCTCAACTTTTCACAAGAAAACACGGACGCGCGTTTGTATCAACGGATTACTCTTGTGTGAGTAAAAACACTTCAGGGTTGATCCCTCCTTCTCACATATCTGGGACTCATCAGGGTAGTGAAAGGAAAAAGCAAAAACAGCCTGATCTCGCGAAGAAGAGCTGAGCTCCATCAACTCGGGAGTAATGGACGGCAGAAAAACTACTAGCTCGGACGGGAAGAGAATGTGCGCTGGGATTTCTGGGAGGAGAGGTTATCGAAAGGGTGATGTCTATCAAAAGCTCACAGATGGAGGGTACTGGAAGTATCATCTCCAGAAAGGCGGTAGAGGAGGATCTTGCTGAAAGGGGGATAGACACACTGTGAACTCTGAAGTGCTGAGTGGTGGGGAAAAAAACAGAGAGCATGCTGGGAAGTGATAAGTTGGTGGAGAAGTTAATGTAAGATAACGGCAAGACTTTATTGATCCGTTTCTTAAAACCTCCATCACCCAGGAAATCACAGTATGGCTATGATCTGATCGATACAATTTAGCAATTAGAGTGCTCAATTTGACATACTGTAATGTTCCGCTTAATTCCTGTTCTTGGAACATGTCCTACCCTGTTCTTGTTATGTTTAATGTCATGTTTCCATCTAAAGTGTTTCATTTCTAAATTGCAAGGACTTGGTGGTGGTGAAGAAACTACTACTAATAATAAGTGTCAATGCTTTTTTTTTGTTTGTTTTGTTTTGCTGAACTGTGACTTAGTCTCCTGTAATGGAAAAGAAACTGGGTATTTATGATGTTTACCTTCTGCAATCAACCTTTGTGTGTCAGCTTTCCTGCTTCTCTGAATTATCATCTAGCCTAACAAATGATCTCGTAGCCTTAAATGTCTTGAAATGGTTTGAAGCTCTTTGCCTCTGTCAATGGGAGGAGCCCTGACACTAGGGTTGCCAGATTTTGAATTTGTTGGAATCAGACGACGTGCTCTACTGAAAACGTAATCGTGAATGAGATGGGGAGCTGCCGGAGCCAATGGCAACCCGGAATCAGGGTGGGGGTGATATCGGAACGTATCACGGGCCTGGGGGGGCGGGGGGGGTTGGTTGAGACGTAAATGAATTAGAAACTGTAAAAAAACGGCATCGTATTTTTCTGCCTTCCCCCTCCTCCCCCCCCCAAAAAAGGATGGGCATCTGGCAACCCTGCCTGACACACCCCTCTCTCTGTTTGGTATGCGTCTCTGCCTCCGTAGCGTGCTTAATAGCAGCTCCGTGCTCAGCCCCACAGACATTAACCTCCAGCCCACCGCTGCTCCCCTGACTCCTAATTGATTCGGGGGCCCTGTTCTCGCTCCCCTTCATGCCTGCCGGCTCTGAAGGCTGGATTAGCATCGACTGAAAGCACCCCTGTGCCTCTGTGCAACTTGGGGGTGTGTCCCCCTTAAGTGGAATTCTCAGAGCCATTGCTCACATGGCGTGTGCTGCCTCGTGTCTCTGACGTTGGTGCCTCGTCCATCGCGGCTGTGCTGCTGTCTCAGTCCTCTCATCGGTGTGCTGCTCGTCCTCAGTCGTCACGGCGTGCTGCTGCTTGTCTCTCGCTGCTTGCCATTGGTGCCTCGTCCAATCGCAGCTGTGCTGCTCGTCTCTCATTGGTGCCTCGTCCAATCGCAGCTGTGCTGCTCGTCTCTCATTGGTGCCTCGTCCAGTCGCGGCTGTGCTGACTGTGTGGGGACCCTCAGAGCATTAGTGATTGAAAAGCTTGCGCTGGCTGGTGAGCGGATGCAGAGTTGTAGGGCAGCAGTTTGGAGCTTCTAGTCAAACTGCACCTGTAGTCCTTGCTGAAGTGGTGGACCCCAGTGGTGGTGTGAAGTGTCTGGCATATGTTCTGAAATGTGAGAAAAGAATGCAACCCATGTTTAAGTAGGACATGGGGGGGGGGGGTGCACTGTGGGCTCCAGTTTACTCACTGTTCCCCAGGAAGTCTCATTTCTCAACGCAAACAGGAGATGATGCGGTCAAATGAATGAGCGCCGTGGAGGCGTGGCCTGCTCCATCAAACGGTTTCACAACGATGCGCTCTGCTGATTCGGATCTTCTGCAGCCCTTTGCAGTGGGGGAGACCCCCTGGCTGTTACCCTTCGACAGGTTCTAGAACCCGGCATCACCTTTTTCTTTTTTTACGACCCTGCGTTCCGTGAGCGTCGAAGAAGCCGTTTTTTTCCAGCGTGGCGCTGCGATGTCTCGCCGTTTTCCTCTGACTGGGGCGCGAATGCCGACGGGGGGGGGGGGGGGGAGGAGAATGGCCGGAATGTGCCGGCAGACCTCACCGGCTCCTTCTGAGGAACCCGAGAAGCGAAGAACAAAAAAAAAAAAAAAAAAAGCGTAACACCCCAGAGCGGAGCTGTGCGAACACGCTGTCATCGCTTCCATCGCCGTGTCACACCCCGTCTGCTCTCCCATAATTCCCTCTGCCCCTCTGGGGCCGGAGAGACGTCTGATCCGAAGCCAAAAAACTCAGAATCACACTTATAATTATTATCGAGCAGGGGAATTTTATAATTCCCTCCTTGATAAATGCATTCAAATTTTTTTACGACAATCTATGAATATGATAAAATGTCAAGGGCAGCCACCCGTTGGTCGCTGACAGGTAGTCGTGTCTTGTCAGGAGCTGAACTGTGATTAGCTGCACTGGCAATGTTTGACACAGAATTTGAAATGCATTCTGGGGGTGTCTGGGTGAGAATTCGCATGGGACATGCAGAAGTAATGCCCTGGGGCGATTCCTTCTCTTGGCACTGCCCTGGCTTGTGCCGCCCCGCCCCGCACTACCTTGCCCCGCCCTGATCCACTAACCCCCTCGAACCCCTTGTGCTTTTCTGGGGGGGCCACAGAGTTCAGAGGGAAATAGACGAGGAAGCAGACCTCCCACTCACTTCCTGTTAAAGGCAATGTGTGTATGCGTGTGTGTGTATGTATGTGTGTGTATGTGTGTGTGTGTGTGCGTGCGTGCGTGCGTGTGCGTGTGTGTGTGTCTGTCTGTGTGTGTGCGTGTGTGTGCGTGTGCGTGTGTGTGTCTGTGTGTGTGTGTGCGCGTGTGCGTGTGCAAGTGTGCATACGTGTGTGTCTGTTCATTGGTCCACAATGCGCAGATGTTGTGCTCTTGTCTCTAAGCTGTTAAGGATGTGTAGAAGGCCAGCAGAGACTTAGAGTGTGAGAATAAGTACCAGAGTATTGAGCGCAAAGAGATGCATAAAAACATTTCTCACCGGGCATTAAAACAGATTTTGTTGTCTGCTACGGGGAGGCAGTTTCTAAATCATACTACAGCACAGGCCTTTAGGGGAAAACCCCCTCGCTCGCAAGGAGAGAAAGCATACAAATAACATTGTTTCGGGGCTGTGTTGCCCTGTGGTTATGAATCTTCATGAATCCCGAGCGATCGGTTCGCTGACTCAAACCCCACTGGTGTGTCCAGAGGTGCCGGGAGCAGCTGCAGTCCCCACAGTATCTCTGACGGAGTGCCGTTGCCGGGCGCGGCTGAGATCCCTGCAGATCTGGCGACGGTCAGACCCAGCCGAGCGTGCTCCAGATTTGAGTCTGTAAAGTGGAAACCGCTGCACGTTCATGTGTGGCCGACCGCATCGGACGCCACAAAAACTGCCGTTTCGTCGGAGAGACGATGGAACGTTGTGGAAAGTCATTATCTCGCTTATCCGTGATTTCAAACCTCCCCACCATTGTGGCGAAGGGATTGGGGTTTTTTTTTGTTTTTTTTGATGGCTTTGGTACACCAAAGACCATCTTAATGACCAGAATAGCTTCTGTCTCCCGCCAGTCGCATATGAAGTCATTTCGACCGCAAGCAAGGCGTAGGATTTTTTTTTTTCTTTCCCCGTCACGCCTGCTTTAACCTCAGCTTTGCGGAGCCGATGACTGATGTGGCTCGAGCATCTCGGCGCACAGAGCCGATTTCCCACTCAGACCGTTCCCGTTCCCACAGGAAAAGGAATCTCAGCGGGACGGTAGAGATTCTGACGGGCCCCCGGTCATTCTAATCACGTCCCGGGGGACCGGTACCGAGAACGAAGGACGGGCGGGCGGAACCGGAGAACGTCCTGCCCGACAGGAGGGAACCGGAAGCGCTTCATTCAGACGAAAATGAGGTGTGTGTGCTATGCTGTTGCGTGGTGCCTTTTCCGTTGGTTCCCAAGGTCCCGGTTGCTCTGCGATGGCGGAATTTGGAAACCCGCCACAACCCACATGGGTCGTACAGAGCGACCGTTTGCAGAAGAGCGGAGGTCTTTCCTGTTCAACCGTAATTGCGACGCCAGAATTTTATCAGGCTGTTAATTGCTGTGAAGTCGGCATTTAATGGATTTTGAGGGACGGCGTACCCCCGCAAGGCCAAATTGTGTCGTAAATAGCTTTTGCGTTCACCGTTAATGAGCGAATACGCATTCACTGACAAATGAAATCAGAAATGAACATCTCGTTCCAATAAGTACAAGTCGGAAATAATGGAAGAATATGACAAAACATATTTTCAGCAACCTTGACCTGTCAAGATTGGCAGAAACAATTCAATCAACTAAACAAGGGCGCAGAGATAAGGAAAAGGACATTTTTGGGCAGGTTACCGCATTTTATTCACAGGTACATTTGAACGTACAATGAGCTCTTCTTTGTGTGTCTGTCATCAGAATATTAACACCATATAGACAGTGATTCTGTGGAGTAACATCAGTATTCATCTGGTGATTTAGTAAATACTGTAGTTTTTTTTTTACACCATTTGAATTGAAATGGTTGTTTTATAAAGGTCATTTTTAATTGCCCATAAATGAACTAACTTGCGATTCATATTATTAATCATCATTGCTTGAATAAAGCTGAAATCTGAACAAGCCTATTATGGGATTTTTCTGCATTCATTTTTTAATCAGTCATGTTTGCAGAATGTACGTGATTCTGAGTGGGGTATTTGCTTGTTGGGAATCATAGTTTAGCACAGAAACTTCATCGGTTATCTCAGTGGGGTATTTGCTTATTGGGAATCGTTGTTTAACACAAAAACTACATTGGTCATCTCAGTGGGGTATTTGCTTATTGGGAAGCGTAGTTTAGCACAAAAACTACATTGGTCATCTCAGTGGCAGCAAGCACATGTAAACAAATGCAAAGCCTTGTAAATGTGAACCTAAATGATCTAGGAGGAAGTGACATGGCACACAGAGATGTGAAAGGGCTGTTTGAGGCCCTAGGTGGTGGTGGCGGGGTGGGGTCGGGGTGGGGGGGGGGGGGGTCATGTTCAAAACAGCTGCGACTGTTCTCTTTTACCCTTGAGCAAAGTAATTATTATTTTCTCGATTGCACCAGTAAACACAGCGCTGTTGTGAAGCGGTTTACAGAGGGTACGAGACGAAAATCTGCAAGTGCTGAAAGTCACAGTGGAGGGGATCAGTAATGCAAAGTGACAGGCTCCTCAGGTGCGGGGGTACACACACACACACACACACACAGATACGCACTCACACACACACACACACACACACTCACGGACACACACTCACACACACACACACACACACACTCACATACACACACACACACACACATACGCACACTCACTCACATACACACACACACACACAGATATGCACACTCACACACACACACTCACATACACACACACACACACACACACTCACACACACACACACACACACGCACACACACGCAGACCGCTTCATGGCGCGAGACTGCCGCCATTCATCTTCAGACTTCACAGGACCCGGGCGAGGGACAGATTAATGAGGGGCAGCCGGCGCGCGGCGGACGGGAGGAATGGATAATCAGGGAAGGAAGTTATTCTCTCCTCCGTTATTCCCTCCTCCCCTTCCCAGGAAAGAAAGGAGAGACGCGTCTGGGAAGATAACACTTCCTGTGTGTGTGTGTGTTTGTTTTGTCTGTGTCTCCTGAGGTCAATTTAATGCTCATAATTGGGTAAAAAAAAACTTGAAATAAACACTTCAAGGACAATCAGTTGTCACTTCTGCGGAGTATATAACCACAGTTTGAATCCTGTTTCCTGGACCTTTAATGCAGCTGTAGAAATTTGCCGTGTGCCTGCAGATTGATTTAATGGCCTGCAGTACAGTATTGGAGACAGTGGTGGAGCTCAGTGGTGGAGTTTGCGTAGCTCTTGATTCCAAAGACCTGCGGGGGCTTCTGGACTCCTACTCCTAGGGTCTTAATTACTTCATCAGGGGGCCAATCGTTAGAGCCCTGCTTTAATCGGTCATTCATCAGCAGTTAATTGAGCGGTTTCAGTCGAGCCTGCAGTGGTACGGTGGCCTTCGAGGGCCATACTGAAGCCGCTCAGCCGACAAGGAGAACAATAAGGTCAAAATACTGAGGTTTGGTTTTTCTTCCCCCCTCTGGCTGCACTATATGCCAGCATTTATGGGGGGGGTTCTGCAAGGTCCTGGCAGGGTGTGGTATAATGGGTAAGGATCTGGTCCTGTAACCTGAAGGTCATAGTTTCGATTCCTGGGTAGGGAACTACCGTTGTACCCTTGAGCAAGGTACTTAACCTGCTGTACTTCAGTATATATCCAGCTGCATAAATGGATGCAGTGTTAATGCTGTTTAAGTCACTTTGGATTAGATCATCTGCTAAATGCCTGTAATGTAATGTAATGTAATGTAACACTCTTGTTTTATTCTGTCTGTCTCTCCTCTCGTGGGGCTTTTGTAGGACTCTGTAGTTTCTGGTGTTGGAATGAAAATTGGTCACATGATGAGCACCTCGGTGGGAGGGCATGCACATCGGGTAAGGCTCTCTTTGAGAGGCTGCTGAGGGGCGCAGCGGTGACTTGAGGCGCAAATTTAAAATTAGAATGGCGTTTGGGAGTCTTAAGTGGGACAGGGTAACTTTTCATGCATACAGTTGACTGGCAGATAAAGTCTATATTCATGAACCGTAAACTCTGTTTTACATATTTTATTTAACCAGGTAGGACAGCTGAGAACTAAAGTCTTTTTTTCCACCTTTGGAACCAATGAGAAATCATTTTTGGCCTTGGGAACCAATGAGAGTAGAGAATCTGAAGGACCCGTGTATCCAGTGAAATGCAGGAGGTGATTGGGTGGCCAGACGCAGAGCGAGAATGTGACCGACAGGTTGTCACTCCTACCGCGTGAAAAGCACAAACAGAACCGTTAGTAACCACGGTGACCTGGGGCTGAACATCTCGTGCGGGGGACAGAGGCGTCCGAAGGCGCTGCGGTGGTGGGCGTCGGAGGAGAGGTACGGCCGTGTCCGAGTAACAGCTGCGGACTCCGAGGCCCGCCTGCCCGCCCGCCCCGTCTCTGGGGATAGCGGTGCCCGGTCGAGAGGGGGAGGGAGACAGATGGAAGGGGAGCGGAGCTGAGGGAAGAGGATATAGTGCGGACCCCCCCTATAAAACTCCCCCCCCCCCTTTACTCTTACCTGCCCCTGACAGGGAGCCGGCCTCCGGCAGCAGGGAGAGCCAGAGTGCTGTAACTCAAGCCATAAAGATGCTGACTGTGCTCTTTAATGAAACAGAGGGAGAGAGTTAGAGAGGAAGAGAGGGAGAGAGGGAGAGAGGGAGAGGAGAGGAGAGGGAAAGAGGGAAGTTAGAGAGGAGAGGAGAGAGTTAGAGAGGAGAGAGGGAGAGGAGAGAGTGAGAGGGGGAGGGAGAGAGGAGAGTTGTAGGTGGTGAGGAGTGGAAAGGTTAGAGAGGAGAGAGGAATAGAGCACTATGAAGTGCGTGCATACTGCGTTTGTGTGTGTGCATAATGTTGTGTAGTGTGCTGCGGCATGATGTGTGTGAGTGTACATGTCGTTGTGGTGTGTGTGCGTGTGTGTGTGTGGATAGGAGAGTTGTCATGTGTGTGTGTGTGTGGGATATTTGAGTGGTGTGTGTGTGTGTGGTGTGTGTGTAGTATGTATGTGTATGTGTGTGTGTGTGTGTGTTGTGTGTGTGTGTTTAGATGATTGTGTGTTGTGTGTGGTGATTGGTGTTGGGTGTGAGTGTGTTTGTGTGCGTGTACATGTTGTTGTGGTGTGTGTGTGTGTGTGCGTGCATTAGGCAGAGTGTATGTGGATGCAGAGTGTATGTGTGTTTATGTGTGTGTGTGTGTGTGCGTGCGTGTGTGTGTGCGTGCATTAGGCAGAGTGTTGTGTGGTAGGCAGAGTGTTGTGTGTGTGCGTGTGTGTTGCGGTGTATGTGGGCAGTGTAGTGTGCAGAGTGTATGTGTGTTTATGTGTGTGTGTGTGTGTGCGTGCGTGTGTGTGTGCGTGCATTAGGCAGGGTGTGTGTGGAGGCAGAGTGTATGTGTGTGTGCGTGTGTGCGTTAGGCAGAGTGTATGTGGAGACAGAGTGTATGTGGATGCGCTCTCATCACTCCTCTCTCCTGGGGGCTCTGTTCTGTGTCTGTTCTGCAGGAGGCTTAGTGCCTGCCTGCCTGCCTGCATGTGCAGGTGTGTGGGGATGAGGGGCGAGCCGCACTGGGCAAAGCTGGGGGCTCTCTCTCTCTCTCTCTCTCGCTCTCTCTCTTTCCGAAGCTCTTGATTAAACACGCCTGCGACGCGCGCGGGTCGACACTGGATCACAGAAATGGATGGCAAGACAAGGCATGCTCGTCTGCCCAGCTTCCCCCTGGCAGAACAGAGCCCGGACAGACACCAGCGCTAGGGCTGCTGTACTTGGGAAATTGCATCTCTCAGTCTCTCTCTCTCTCTCTCTCTGTCTCTCTCTCTCTCTCTCTCTCTCTCTCTATCTCTCTCTCTCTCCCTCTCTAGCTCTCTATCTCTCTCTCTCTTTCTCTCTCTCTCTATCTTTCTCTCACTGTCTTGCTGTCTCTCTCTCATGCACACTCACTCGCTCTTCTACTCTTTCACTCCAGCATCCTCTCCTCTCCGTCTGCAAGTAGCAGGATTTTGCAATGTCAAGGCTGCCTTGTAGAAGATTCCTGCTTTGATCGTTTAAAAAAAAAATTTTCTCGTTGCGATGCACACACACACGTTTTTCTGCTTTGGAAAGGGGGCAGGAGGTGGAGGAGAGGAGAGGGAGTCAGCGTAGAGCGGAAGGCGTGAGATCAGTGATGTGTCCCTGTCGTCTGTCACCCTTCGTATCGCCGGATCGCCGGATCGCATCGCCAAGGCGCCCGAGCTCTAGCAGCAGAAATATTTCATCCTGCTTTTTTCTTTTTTTTCCCTTCTTTTTCTTCTTATCAAATTTTGCCGAGGCTGCTTCCGGAGACCTGAGTCCGAGCAGCTCTCCGGGACTGCGATGAACACGTTTTAAAAAGACCAATCTCAAAAGGGGAGAGCGAAAAAAAAATAGATAGAAAGAGAGAAAAGGAGATATATTTTCCAGCGTGTTTTTCCTGGAAATAGTTCCGGAAATCCGGCCGCTTGCCCATGTTGGAATTACAGCCCGTTCCGTCCTCTCCTGCCGACGCCGCTGTGGTCCTGGGGATCGATCACCTTCCACACGACGGGACCCTGAAAGTTTTCCGCTCCTGAGGAGTCCGGATAACCCCCCGATCCCCCCCCCCCCACACACACACACACACACACACACACGCACGCACGCGTGTGTCACCCGTGCGGCCGAGGCGATGGTGTGACGGAACACCGGGCACAGCTCACGCCCCCTGTTGGAATCGCCCCGGGACGGTGTCTGTGGAGGGCAGTATGGCTCCCGGCAGGCTGGTGCTGGGGCTGGTGCTGGTCCCAGCCCTGCTGCTGTGGATTTTGGGGACCTGTGCTGCTGCTGGAGACGGGACGGGGAGGTACAAGAGCGGGTGGAGGTGGAAAGGTGACCGGACTCGTGAGTAACCACTGGTCTCTCTCTTTCTCTCTCTCTCCCTCTCCCTCCCTCTCTCTATCTCTCTCTCACAGTTTCTCTCTCTCTCTCTCTCTCTCTCTCTGAAGCGTCGGCTCTGTTTAAGGTTGGGTCCGGTGGATTTGGGGTCGGACCTTGTTTTTCGGGTCTGCTCGTTGCCGAGGGGGTCCGTTCATTCTCACTGGTGCCGACGCGGGGTTCAGTGGAGGGAGAGAGGGCGCAGGGTGCAAGATGGAGGAGGAAGAGTGTGTTTGCTGTCATTAACAGCACGGGGATGTGCTCGATGCTGCTGGTCTTCAATGTGACAGGTCCCTGGAGTGTTGTCCTTTCTCCCTGTCTTAATCTATACCCCCTCTCCCCCTCTCTCACCCTCTTCCTCCCTCCCTTATTCTATAGCTCTTGCTCTCTTTTGCGTTCCTCAGTTTTCTCGCTGACAGAACTGTCATTGGTGGCAGATTTGCAGGCTCACACCCAGTGATCAGTGCTGAGTTTTTAAATGGGACCTCCTGAGGGTGTAAGAGGCTGTATGTGTGCGAACACGCGTGTGTGTGAGCACGTGTGTGTGCGTGTTCTCCAGGGGTAAAGTGTAGAAAGTTTGCCTTGTGCTTATGCCATGCCAGTGAATGGGTCCACGCTCCGTCATGTGCCAATGGACAGAGAGCTCGTCCTCACTTGCGAAAGCATGACAGGAAGCTTTTCTGCCTGGATAATATGATTGCCAGGTTACCCAGGCAACAGATACAATCGCAGTAATCCGACTGTGCCGTAGCCGTGACACCCCCTCTGGTCCCCCCCCCCGAGTCTGGCCCGCGGGATCCAGAGTGAGGCTGCGTCTGTCTCTGTGTTCTCTGTTTGGGTAACCGTCCCCTCAGCCTACAGAGCTCTACAGCGCAGTACAGCCATTCCTGCTGATTCATACGCATCCCTGAGAGACTCAAACACTTAGGGCAGACGTATAAACACTCTCTGTCTCCCTCTCTTTCTTTCTCACTCTCTGTGTCTCTCTCTCTCACTTTCTCTCTCTCTTTCTTTCTCACTCTCTGTGTCTCTCTCTCTCACTTTCTCTCTCTCTCTCTCTCGCACACACACATACACACACACTTGCACGTTTTCTCACACGCAGACTCACATTTACAAAACTGAAACAACAGCGGGTGGGGGGGGGGGGGGGGGGTTGGGGGGCGATGCTTGTTTTCCACTCTCTTGTGTGCAGCCGGGCTCAGGACCAAAGTATATGGAATGTAGGCATTGGGGTTTCGGGGGTGGGGGGGGAGGATTTCTGTGAAGCTTTCAGCATTTACTGCAACAGGTTGATGAATATGCCAGTGTCTATCAAAACATTGGGCTGCTAATGAAATTAGGAAAACCGGAGCTTATTTTCCGATGTGTCATTTATGGGAATGACACCACGGAATGGTGTCTTAATGGATGCATGTCTCGTAACTCCTGAAAGGAGGAAGCAGAAACATCCACACCACTCAGCTCCTGGAAATAACAGCATTAGAATGTAATAACGCTCTCTCAGTCCGCCGCGATTCCCCTCCGCCGGACTTTCATCTTAATAATTTACATCATTTCAGAGGATGCCATTTTCCCGAGTGAAGGACTCTGGGTAATTATGTCTCATCCACAACTCGTTTACCAAGCCTTTCTGGTGCTGAGAAAGGAGGTCTAACACCAGCGCAGAGGGCTGTGGTACTGGGGGAACGTTCCACATCGCAAACCCTTTCCCTCTCCCTCCCTCTCTCCCTCGCTCCCCTCTCTCTCCCCTCTGTCTCCCCCTCCCTCACCTCTCTCTCCCTCTCTCTCCCCTCTGTCTCCCCCTCCGTCCCCTCTCTCTCCCCTCTCTCTCCCCTCTGTCTCTCCCTCCTTCCCTCTCCCCTCTGTCTCCCCTCTCTCCCCTCTGTCTCCCCCTCCCTCTCCCTCTCTCCCCCTCCTCCTCCCTCTCTCCCCCTGTCTCCCCTCCCTCCCTCTCTCTCCCTCTGTCTCCCCCTCTCTCCCCTCTGTCTCCCCCTCCCTCCCCTCTCTCTCCCCTCTGTCTCCCCCTCCCTCCCCTCTCTCTCCCCTCTCCCTCCTCCTCCTCGTCTCCCCTCTCTCCCCTCTGTCTCCCCTCCTCCCTCTCTCCCCCTCTCTCCCCTCTTCTCCCCTCTGTCTCCCCTCTGTCTCCCCTCTGTCTCCCCTCTGTCTCCCCTCTCCTCCCTCTCCCTCCTCCCCTCTCTCTCCCTCGCTCCCCTCCTCCCCTCTTCTCCCCTCTGTCTCCCCCTCTCTCCCCTCTGTCTCCCCCCCTCCCTCTGTCTCCCTCTCTCCCCTCTCCCCTCTGTCTCCTCCCCCTCCCCGTCTCCCCCCCTCCCCTGTCTCCCTCCCTCCCCCCTCTGTCTCCCCTCTCTCTCCCCTCTGTCTCCCCCTCCCTCCCCTCTCTCTAACGTTGGCCTGTCCCACAGTCCCCCTGACAGAGCGCTGGTCCTGTGTGAGCTGGTTAGTCGTTCAGGCCAAGCGTGGTCAGCGTGCTCTCGGACACGCAGTCCTGTGTGAGTGTGTCAGGTTTCCTGGCCGCAGCGGAGCGGTGCGATGGCTGTCGGGGGGATTGAAATGACGACGCCGCACCTTTCCGCACTGAGGAAACATTTCCGTCTGAGCCCAAGTCCCAGCCCCCCCCTGAACCCCCCCAGCCCCACCGAACCCCCACTGACCTGAGCAGTGCATTGCAGATAAAAGGAAATGTAACTGGAGCTGGGTGAGATCTTACTGCCAGAGACTGTGCAGGTGGGAAATTTCTGACTTCATCCATCTCTCTCTCTTTCTCTCTCTCACACTCACTCACCCACTCACTCTCACACACACACACACATTCTCACTCATCCTCTCACTCACTTACTCACTCACACACACACACACACACAGACACACACGTTCTCTCACTCATCCTCTCACTCACTTACTCACTCCCACACACGCACACACACACATTCTCTCACTCATCCTCTCACTCACACACACACACACACACACACATTCTCTCACTCATCCTCTCACTCGCACACACGCACACACACCCACACAGTGCTGGTATTGGAGCAGTGTTATCCAGGTTAAATGGTAATTGTGTGGTTTGGCTCTTTGGCTCAGTGGCTCAGTGGCTCAGTGGCTCAGTGGCTCTGTGGCACTGTGGCACTGTGGCTCTGTGGCTTTGTGGCTCAGTGGCTCAGTGGCTCTGTGGCACTGTGGCACTGTGGCTCTGTGGCTCTGTGGCTCAGTGGCTCTGTGGCTCTGTGGCTCAGTGGCTAGTGTTACCTGCTGCAATCTCCATCATGATTAACCCAGCGCTAGCCATGACCTGCTGGACCCTTCTTCAGGTTTAACCCAACGCTAGGGTGACCTGTCAGGTTTAACCCAGCGCTAGTGTGACCTGCTGCAATCTCCATCATGGTTAACCCAACGCTAGTGTGACCTGCTGTACCCTCTGTCCAGTTTAACCCAGCACTAGTGTGACCTGCTGTACCCTCTGTCCGGTTTAACCCAGCACTAGTGTGACCTGCTGTACCCTCTGTCCGGTTTAACCCAGCACTAGTGTGACCTGCTGTACCCTCTGTCCGGTTTAACCCAGCACTAGTGTGACCTGCTGTACCCTCTGTCAGGTTTAACTGAGCTCTCCTGTGACCAGGATCGATAAGACTGGGCTTTTGACCTGGAGACGCTCTTCTGTTTCTGCTTTGATCTTCTCCCATCGACCTGCAGAATGCACGGTGGGCTGATCTGCATGTTTAAAAGCTCCGTTTAGCAGAAGGAGAGGGTGGGAGAGAGTGAGTGAGTGAGTGAGGGAGCGAGAGGGAGAGAGAGAGAGGGAGATAATGGTATGCACATCCACGGCCTACCCATAAAAGCGATAATGCCATCGGGGAGAGTTGGCCGTTATTACCTGCGTGTAAATCTTCCACCAAACGCTCCTCGGTGGGTTGCGTTTGCGCTCTGCGTCTCCCAGCTGCGGGTTGCCAGGTTGGAAACTGCCTGATAATCCCCCGAAGCTCCTTTCCACGGCTGCACGCTCCCCTTAAATATTGCCCGTGTGTGCTGTGCGCGGGAACCAGGCAATATAAACTGTGTGATTAAAAAGGAGAAACTCATATGCACACAAACAGAGACACACACACACACAAACAGAGACACACACACACACACAAACAGAGACACACACACACACACACACACAAACAGAGACACACACACACACACACACACACACAACAGACACATGCACACACACACACACACACACAACAGACAATGCACACACAACACACACAACACCACACATGCACACACACAAACACAAGCACACACACACAAACAGAGACAGATACACACACACACACACACACACACATGCACACACTCACACACACACACACACACACAACGCTGAGTAGTCTCAGTGAAGCCACCAAATCCCTGGTCTGAAATGAGACTAAGGCAGCTGTGCTTTATTACTATTCATGCCATTACATTTCAGACAAACAAATAACAGGACTATCTGTCTCAGAGCGGGGACGGCTTTCTTGCAGGCTGAGCCGGCTGGTTTGAACTCTCAGTAGAAAGCAGGAAGAGAGAGGATTTTGGACAGAGTGAACAGGGACTCACAGTGAATAAAACAGGCCGCATCTCGGATGCTCTGTCACGCCATGTGTCCCATAGCAATCGCAGATGCCTCTGCTGTGACTGTGAGTTCTCAGTTCCAAAGTGTGTGTGTGTGTGTGAGAGAGAGAAAAAGACAGAGCAGAGAAGAGAGAGAGAGGGATAGAAAGAGGGAGAGAGAGAGAGGGAAATAGAGACATCACCAGTGAACCAGTGCAGCAGTAAATGATTATACAAGATCTGTACTTGTGTCAGTGCACCTAGGCAGAGGCATTGCACGCATCGTGTAGCAGCTGATCACAGATTGCTTGAGCCCGCCTGCCACAGGACTCACAATGCACACAAATGCATCTCACGTGCACTTGGAAACATGCACATACTTGCCAGCGCACACACACACACAAATGTACACCTAGACACTGAGTGTACACACTTACAGCATACTCTCTCTCTTTTAAGCGTTCACATGCAAATCAGCTAGGGGGGGCTGCACAGAGTGCAGAGAACTGAAGAGCATCTGAGCTTGTAGCCGGGAGGGTGCAGTTTTTTTGTACTCTTTGCTAATGTACAGGAAATGCTTCATTAATCATTTATTTTTCTCCCAAAATAAAAAGTGCATCATAATTTACATATCCCCCCCCCCCCCTCCTATTTACTAAGAGCTTTCAATTTGTAAAATCTTGAGCTTTGCAAGTTGCCCTAGATATGCCTGTCTGAAAATAAATTAAATAATTTAACAGCTTTATGTCCAGGGAGCCTCTCTATAAGAAGTGAAGACATGTTTCTGGGATCAAGGCATTCCACCCTTTGATGAAGCAGGAAACCTATTTTTCTTGCCTTATTCCATTCAGGATCAGTAAATAGATGAGAGAAGGGTGTGGGCATTGACTGAAAGTTAAAAAGCGGCAAAGTGAGATTTTTATTTTATTTTTTTTATCTCTGTGAGTGGAGAAAAGGTGATGTCCATAGGCTGACAGGTAACACAGCGAAGTCGGATAATGGGATCTGTGTGGGGTTTAGAGTGTCAGCCACACTAATGAGCAGCAAAGAGCCACTGTCAGCTGCTCCCGTGTCCCTCTCACCCAGAAAGAGGTGAAGGACGGAGGGTGGGAAAGGAGGAATGAGTCCAAACTGATCACTTGTGGAAATTTTTTTCATTTCTTCTTTTTTTTAGTGTAATGGGGTTTGTGTGTGTGTGTGTGTGTGTGTGTGTGTGTGTGTGTGTGGTGGGTTTGTGGTTTGTGTGTGTGTGTGTGAGTGAGGTGTACGTGTGTTTGTGTGGGTGTGTGTGTGGTGTGTGTGTAGTGGTGTGTGTGTACTGGTGGGTGTGTGTGTAAGTGACGTGGTGTGGTGTGTGTGTGTGTACTGAGTGTTTGTGCACGTTTGTTATTTTTGCTATGTGTGAATGAGGCGTGTGAGGGCTGAGCGGTAATCGGCATTCGCCGGCCGTTCCCCCCCCCACCTCCAGCCCACCCCCACCCCATCCTTTTTAAATCGAGGCTTCGCTAGCCTGGTACAGCGGTTGCAGAAAAACAAACAGCCTGTAAAAGCAGGACATTTACGGCGCTTGTAGGGACGGGGAGTTTCCTGCACTGATCCGGCCCTGGCCCTGTGACCGTGATCACCCAGCCCGGAGCAGCCCGCTCTCCCAGACGCGTCCCCCCCCCACGCCTCATATTCATCTTCCCATTTCTTCACTTTCGGTCGTGTTTAAAAACAGGAAATTTATTTATCTCCTCAGTTCATAGCACTGGCAGCTCATCAAACAATGTTTGAAAAAAAAAGATTGAAAAACGCATTAAAATGCATGAACATGCCTGTGTAGATACACACAGGGCTCTATACGATTGCCTTTGAAACAGTTCACAATAACATAGTCCAGAGAGGCCTCCTGGTTTTATCTCTTTACACCTTAAAATCATGATTTTGAAGTGAAATGCAGAAATAGCATGATGCAAAGGATAACTCAATCAGTGAGTGTGTAAAAGCGTCTAAAAAGTAAAACTGGGTCCGTGACCCTTCAGCAGGACGTCCCCTTTACTCAGCCACTACTTCCTCCACGAATCAAAGCCATTTCCTGTCACATGACATTTCCCCTCCCCATGGCTGTGACCCTCAGTTGCCCCCTTGACGTCTCTGAACTGCAGGAGGGTATTGATTTTTTTTGGGGGGGGGGGGAGAGTATCAGACCGTATCACCTGTGCCCTTGTTCCAGCTGGGTGTCCTCTGTTACTCTGCTACTCAGTGGTCCTCAGGGATTTGTCCCGTTCTCCTTCTCGAACCCAGGGCCTCGTTTCCACCGCTGGAGGCCCTCCTCCAGCATTAGATAAGTTCAAAGCCCGCGCTGTTCCGCTCCACCGCTGCCCGCGTGCTGTGACGATCCTGTGGGCCGCCTGGTTATTGGCTCCCCTGCCGCAGTAAAACAGCTTGAGCTGGTAGCTGCTCACCAGGTCTGTTAAAGGATGCTGGAAAACGGTGTCGTTTGACGTCCGTGAGGAACGACCGTCGTCGCGCTTGAATCAGAAGCGCCCCGCAATTTCCTCTCGACACTTTTCCCAGAGTTACTCATCAGCAGGGCTTCCTCAGACAGGGAGTCGCTGTTTTCCTCCTCAGCAGGTCACCTCCAAGCGGCAGCAATGGCACAGCTGATATGTTTTGTAAGGAGAGTGGAGGGAACGAGGGGGGTACTGATGGACTGCAGGTCGATTTTTTGCGGTTGATGTGAGGGCACAAGTGGTCTGTGCTGGAGTTAACCATTTCAGATTGTGATTGTGGGGTGGTGGTGGGGGGGCTCTGTGATCAATGGGCAGGGGTAGAGGGTAGGGGTGGATGCAACTTCATGGTAAACTTACTTCAGCCTTTCGAAACCTTCAGTACTGTGCTTGTTACTGAAGAGGACAACACTCATTCAATACCCACCTTCATTCTTTTCTCCAACGCATTCATTGTCAGTGGGACACCTGTATTTGCATGTTTGTTAAACAATACCAACAATATGGCCTTTTTTACCATTTGACTGCAGTGAAGACTGTTCCAGACCATTCATATCGCGTCTGTTGCAGTGATTTTCGGGTAAATACAGTGTAAACTTCTAGAGAACGTGATTCGGGACTAAGCGGGGTTACAGAAGCGTGCCCTTCAGAGCTGATGAGCCTCACCGTGACTGACAGGCGATGTGAGCCTGTGACTGAAAACCCTGTCATGGGCTCACACATGCTGCCCCAGCTGGGAATCAGAATTAGGGGACGGGAGCAGACACTTTTTTTGTTTGTTTAGAGGTCACTTTTCAAGTCCATTGCACCCTCATTCCCCCACCCCCCCCCCAACCACTCCCTCACTCCCTCTCCCTCACTCTTTCCCTCTGCTCCTCCTCTCTCTCTCGTTCTCTCTATCACAGAAGGTCTGACACTTTTTAATTAGGTAACAATGAGCAACGAATCTCAATTACTGTACCTTTCACAAGGTCAGAGCAGAGGCAGCCAGAATGGGAGGGGGAGGATGGGGGTGGGGGGTGGCGTTGGGGTGGGGGGGTGAGGGGGGGGCAGCCGCTGTGGGCTGTGTAATCAGCACCTCTGGATCCCAGTGGATGATCAGTGGCGGGGAAAAGCAGTGTGCTGTACTGGTGTGCTCTTAGTGTTCATGCACGTGTAGTCCTGCCTTTCAGAAAGGAAAGGAGAGGAAAACATTGGTGTTTAACGCAGCCATGGGCAGTAATGGATTACATAGCGTTGGGAGATTAATGGGCAGGGGTTTATAGTCACAATGTATCCTTCAAAAGATCCTGCTGGGGTCACAGCTGGAGGCAGGTCTCACTTTTGACCCCAACACCCCCCCCACCCCTCCCCCCCGCACCCCACCCCCCCACATGGTGAATAACTCCTATGTCCTGTCATGACCCTCAAGGAATGGAGCGAACCTTCACTATATGTGCAAAAGCTTGCAAAACATTTTGAGGGAAAACGATACCCTGTATGTTCTCATGAAACCGGGGTTTTTCTCCCCTTGTTAATATCTGGCATGACATATTACATTACATTGCAGGCATTTAGCAGACGCTCTTATCCAGAGCGACTTACACAACTTTTACATAGCATTTTACATTGTATCCGTTTATACAGCTGGATATATACTGAAGCAATGCAGGTTAAGTACCTTGCTCAAGGGTACAACGGCAGTGTCCTTACCCGGGAATCGAACCTGCGACCTTTCGGTTACAAGCCCAGTTCCTTACCCACTGTGCTACACTCCATCCTGTACATATCTGTATAGTGTACTCTAAAGGCCAGGCAGGGGTGCTAGTATAACTAAAAATATGCATCATTAGGAAGCCGTGTGTTCACTGTTTGCTGTCTGTGGCAACGGCAGGTCCCAGAGAAAACGCTCATATTTTCTCACACTTGGTGAAGGTCGTTTTCACTAGTTAGAAACAGCGAACGAAGTATTTGCAGGCTAACATTCGACAGCTGGTGAATATATTTATTTATTTACTTTTTCCACTTTTAAAGTTTTAACTTATGGCAGTTTTACCTGGACTCTGCTTCCCTTCTTTTCACCGTTTTCGAGAACCCCCCTTTTAAGCGGTGACGCGTTTACGCTCCGTTAAACGCCCTGCAAGTGGGGGGGGCGGGGGCGGGCGGGGGGGGGCGTGAATTACGAGGAGTTACTTCAGACTTTCAAAGTTTCAAAGTTTCGGGCCGTAGGAAAAGCGTGGAAGTGGAAAACCAGGTGGCGTCCCGTGGTAAGAAATCAAGAGCTCCATGAAAGTGAGTCCCTGAGTGGGCCGGGTTGGGGCCGTACACGTTTCTCACACACGGGGTCACCAGGTCACACCTTCTCACGAAGGATCCACATGGTTAACATCACATCACCACACACACCACACACTTACATGCACACACACACACATAAGTACATGCACACACACACACACACACACACACTTACATGCACACACACACATGCGTACATGCACACACACACATACACACACACGTACACATGCACACACACACACGCACACACACACATGTACACACACACACACACACACACACACGCACATACGCACGCACACACACACACACACACACACACAAACGTACATACACACGCACATCCATGCAAACACACACATACACACATGTACACACACACACACACGCTAACCTCGATCCGGAGCACCGCCGCTGCACCTGGCTGCAGCGAGTCTGGATCTCCAGAGAGTCATTCTCAGGGGGTCCCCCCATGGGCTCATTCCCTCCAATGTTTTGTTTTCTTTGGTGTCACAAATCAGCGGCTCTTTGATTCTGTTAGCGCCGCCGCTCGCCACGGCCTAATGCCCCACCCGAGTCTCCCCGCCGCGTTTCCGCGGCTGACGCCGGTGAAATACGGCGTTTCTACGCGGCTGCGATGGAGGTGGAAAAGCGTATCCGTGAACGGTGGGGAGTATGGCTCGCCGGGGCCGATTCCCCAGGAGCGCCGTGATGCTAACCGCTAGTAAACCCCCAGTCATTGGTGGAAAAAAATTGGCCGGTTCAGCCTTGGGTGTTGTCTCGGAGCGACGCTGTATTTATTGGCGTGGGGCTCTTTTGAGATTTTATGCAGCAGTTTCCATTTGCTGGGTTAATGGTTTTGATTCGGTAACATTTTATCCAATCGCGTTTGGATTCTTGCTGGTGCAGTACCGCTCTCATACAGTAGGGGCAGCGGTGCACACATCCCTTCCTTTTGGGAGTAGTATTAGTGAACAGTGTTGAACTGAGGTAGATGCCTTAGTGTTTGCTTGCGTGTTTGTGTGTGTGTGTGTTTGCGTATGTGTGTATTTTTGCATGGATGTGTGTCTGTGTGTGCGTGTGTGTCTGTGCGTGTGTGTGTATTTGTGTGGTTGTGCGTGTGTGTGTTTGTGTGGCTGTGTGTGTGTGACATGCTCTTGTGCTGTCATTGGCCCACAATGCACAGATGTTGTGCTCTTGTCTCTGAGCTGTTAAGGATGTGTAGAAGGCCTGCAGAAAGAAAGAGAGTGAGAATAAGTACCAGAGAAGTGTGTGCAAAGAGATTCTGAAAAACATTTCTCAAACAGAATTCATTGTCTGCTACTGGGAGGCTGTTTCAGAATCACACTCCAGGGTCCAGCGCTAGCTTGTCTGTGCACTGAGTGAGTAAGCAGTACAGAAACTGAGTGTGACAGTGCGCTGCACTTGAGAGGGCTATTTTTGTGAATTAAATACAGGGGCATGAATGGAGGCGTGGGAGGTGCTGGACCGGCGAGTGGTAACGATATGCTAATGATATGCTAATGAGCGGCCATGTCCTTCTGTGCTCCCTAATCTGAGGCTCATTGGGGTTGGCAGTTGGCTGCCCTACAGCGGAACAGTGTGGAGGTAATGGAGGGGTGCATGGAGGAGGAGGAGGAGGGAGGCGCAGGGGCAGGGGTGCAGGTTTGGGATAGAAATGGATACGGGAAGTAATTATGTGCGCTGAAATGGGCAATATGGTAATTGTCCCTTCTTGTCCCAGTCCGGGCAATTACCCCTGCTCAGCCCCACTAATGAGGATGCATTTTAACGCTGTTCTCTGTCCTACGTGCAGCTCACGGGTCATACTGACCTACAGTGACAAGAAAAAAACAAATATACTGTAATTCCTACATTGTTTGCCTAGTATAGATGTAAATACCCCTCAAATTAAACTGGCCATCTGCCCTGTTACCTCATATTCATTTTTTAATTTCATATGCAGTGTGCTGGAGTACTGCAGAGGCGAAACAACAAAAGATTGTGTCGTTGTCCAAACACTTTTGGACTCTTTTGGGCATACGCCACAGTTACAGGCACAGCCCTGCATGTTTTTAATGAGGGTACGACATAGCCTACATCTCAGCGTAGTAAATAGTTTGGAGAATGACGTTCCTTGTGACGCAGTGACGTTTCAGATCACACAGGAGTAAAAATGCTAAAATAATTTTTAAATTAAAGTTTTTTTTTAATAGGTAGTTGCCAGATGTGCTACCTTTAACGGCTGTTTAAAAATGTAATGCCTGTTGTCGTTGATCTCATTTGTTGAATGTGGTTAAGAAGACTTTATTTTTATACCCAGGGAATTGAAGTCATTAAACATGTTCACAAGTTAAAATGACTCACTCTGCAGCAGTATAAAGTATAAAGGCATTATCAAACTCCAGCAGGCGTTCAGACCATGTGTTTTTATTCAGACCTGAGTACTGGCTCGAAAAACAATTATTTTGTGGCTGAGGCTGTGCCTGCTTGAGCCACAGTGTGCTGAGTTGCTCGATATTTGTCGCCAGCAGCGCTCAGTGTTTTACTGTCTGAAGTTTGCTCTGGCCCTACGACTCCACTTTTGTTGCTACTGCAGGCACCGTTTTTAGTGGGTAACAGAAGTACTCGGTAAATCAGAAATTGCATTTTTTTGTTCTTTTTTTTTCTCAGATATTTTACTTTTTTGAGCCAATCCTGTGTAGTTTGCCGAGCGGTCTGATTGGCAGTTTGCACATCGGTCTGATTGTTTTGATTGGTGCCTATCTGCACAGTCAAGGTCACCTTATATAAAAAAAAACAGAAAAGCTAAAACACTGAATCAAACAGAAACAATATAGACATAGCCATCATAAAACAAGAACACAGGAGTATAGACAAACATTAAAAATATCTGTGACGCTGTGTAACAACGAAGGTGTCCAGATTCAGCCCGGAACATACTGTAAGATGGCGCTATGTGGAGTTGGTTTTGCACAGTGTGGTGTGGGTGTATCCTGCCTCTCACCCAATGCATGCTGGGATAGGCTCCATCACCCCCGCGACCCTGCCCAGGATAAGCGGGGTATCGATAATGGATGGATGGATTGGTGTGGCTGTGTGGGATCACGGAGGGGGTATAATGGACAGGTGTTCCCTGTTATGGGCAGGTGTTGCTTATTTGACAGCACGGCTTGGCTGTTCCACTGGTTATTAATGGATCAAACGGGCAGGGTCAGTGCTGTGCCACATTCTTATTGTCAGTACTGACGGAGCAGATGTAGATGTATCGCCTATTTACAATAACAGACCTGTCTGTGCTTCGTCCATTGCATGGTAAATGGTAAATGGATTGCTTTTATCCAAAGCGCTTTACAATTGATGCCTCTCATTCGCCAGAGCAGTTAGGGGTTAGGTGTCTTGCTCAAGGACACTTTGACACGCCCAGGGCGGGGTTTGAACCGGCAACCCTCCGACTGCCAGACAATCGGTCTTACCTCCTGAGCTATGTCGCCCTGCATGATTGCTGACTCTGATTTTACTCACAGATTTGAACACTTGAATCCAGAATTTATTTATTTTTTATTTTTTTCTGTTTTCCTACATGTGTGGACAGCATTAGTTAACCCAGCTGTTTCGACTGTGCTGCCGCAGAGCTTCAGAGAAGAGACTTTCCTTTGATTTGATGTTTTCTTTTAGTTGACATTCCAAGTTAAAATCAATCTGATCTCCCTCTTGTGTGTCACTTCAAGTCCTGAATCATTGTTCTTGTCTTTTCATAACCATTGCCATATTACAGTATTTGCGTCCACACTTGGAGAAAATGCAATGGCTAACTGTACATCAGTGCGATTGGTCAGGAAGACAGAGATAATATAGGGAAAGAAATCAATTTAAGGTTTCTCAAATATTTATTTGTAACAGCACCCCCTGGTGGCAGCTGTGTGTCTTCAAAGTTACCTGGGCTGACTTGACAAGACATGCGTGGAAACATCTTGTGCTGTTGTGACTAAGCCAGCATGCACTGACATTTTGTTTGGACTCCTCTTGTCTCCGAGACCACATCAGAGTCTGTGACCTGAATGATGTCACGTTGATGGGCAAGCTCTGCATTTTTTAAAAGATGTTTGGCTTCCGTCATTCAACTGGAATGAAATGTTAAGATGCAGTTTAAGGTTCAGCGGGACTGTTGTTTTCCTAAGTTGTCAGGTTGCAGGCTTCTTCCGTCGTGGTAAATCACTTTTGCAGATGGATTATGAGGTTGTAAAGCTTGATTGGTGTCAGCCACAGCTTAGAGAAAAAAACATTAATAAATACCTCGTAAAAAAGCCTGTTCTTTAATTATGTATTCCACCTCACTCTGTGTAAAGGGCAGGATGTGGATAAGGTCACATCCATTACACGTTCATAATCCCAATGATTTTTTTCTGAGGCTTAAAATGAAGTCACAATCATTTGCCGTGCATTTTTTTTTTTTATGGCTTTGGGCGTGTCTTCAGTGTTGATTGACAGCAGCCTGGGAGTATCAGATGAACCCGCTCTGATAACGTGAAGGTCAGTGGCTGTGCTCTCTTTAGGCCTGAGTCTGATCCTCTTGAGAAGAGCTTGCTCAGGATGAGGGAGGGAGACAGGAAGTTTGGAATCGTTGGAGGGTTGGGGAGGGCATAACTAATGAAGATTGGCAAGGCGGAACCCAAGACTACAACTGAAAATTGACTCTTTAATTAATCTGCGAACTGAATTTCTGGAAAAAAGGAGGCATAAGGACGTTCTTTTCTACTCCTTTGTGTCCTCGTTTGAAAAGAAAAGGAATTAAATTCGGGCTTTTTGTTTGGAAACAACTGTGTCTGTCATTGAGAGCCAGAGCCAGCTCTGTTTTCACACATATATCCGTGGTTTTCAGTAGGGCCTGGTTGTTGTGGAACCAGCCACAGCCCGTTCAAGAAGACCAAATCAGTGGAAGCGTGTTTCTGACGCAGCATGAGAGTGACAAAGCTTAGAATGTCTGTTGCCGGTCTGTTTGAGTGCTCCTCCTGCACATTATATCCAGCCTTGCAGTTTTCAGTTAGAAAATCAAAATGCTTGGTTCTCAATATCATTTGCTAGCCTTCTTCCTTTCTGGTTTGTTTAATTTTTATTTTTTTTGTCACTCAAGCAGCGTGTGCCTCACCCCTGGTTTGCGCATACCTGGAAAGCCTGAGTTTTTAATATCCCCCCCCCCCCCCCCAATACACACAATCCAATGTTCAGTGTTAATTTTTTCATCTCAGTTTTTTCCCCTCTCTCTCCAAACAACATGCCTGTGGTTGAGAATATGGCTGCCTGTGGTCACATGACCTCTCTGTTGCACTCTTTTTCCCAGACCTGGTGTGGAAAGCATACGATTGTTTGGGAATAGCAGTGGAAAGAAGACCCAAACGGTCTCCAGCCACATGAAGGGGGAGGGCTGGTGGGATCAAGAGCAGATGTCTGACACCGTGGCTCGCTGTTCTTTTCCCTCCTAAATCCTCCCAATTAAAGACAGAAATGTTACAGAACAAAATCTAAATCCGTGCCTTTTCTGATTTACGATTCGTTGGGCTCAGCTCGAGAAAAAGTGTAAACAATCGCATTAGGGACAGTGTGGTACATCAGTGGAAACATTTTGACACGTATGCAATTAAACTGAGCTTTCAAGGTCAATTTGTGTTTTTTTTTTTTTTTTGTCTTTCACACTTGTTTTTTTTTTTCATGCTCTTTCAACATGTTAAGCCCAAACAGATGGCAACAGTATCTTCCTGGCATGTCAGTCATCAGTCCGATTTCATCCAAGAGCTCACCTGCTACTAATAAATTACTTCACTTGTTCGCTGCTCAGTTCTGGAGGGTGTGTGTGGTTGAGTGAAGAAGCCTGAGGTCTGGAAAGAGGAGTGCGGAATAACCGCACTTTTCTGCTCTGTTGCTTTTTAACATAGCGACACACACACACATACGCAGGCATATGCACACACACACACAATGCACACACGCACGCGCACGCACACGCATGCACGCACACACACACACACCCACACACCACATGCTCACACCCACACATGCACACACACACGCACACGCACACACACACACTCTGTTTCACTGGCTATTTGTATATACAGGCAGAGAATAAAGGGAAGGAAGAAAAGGAAAAAAGTGTAGTTATGCACTAATTTCAGTTTTTATCTTTTTCCCCTTTCGCCTCTCTCCCACTCAGTATACGCCTATCTGTCTACGTCTGTCTGTGTCTGTTTACGTCTGTCCTGTCTGGTTGTTCAGTCTGTGTAAGTCTGTCTATGATTGTTCCCCCTATTATCAATATTAATATTTTTTTTAATTAATCTTTTTTTTTGGTTTTATTATTATTGATTTATTATTATTATTTTTTTGTTTCATCATAGTTTTCTCAGTCTGGTTTTTTTTTCCTTATACCCCTCTCTCTCACAGGCTTCAGCACATCATTTTGTAAATGATAATTGTAAATAAAAATAAATTTGAGAGAAGAAGGCAGAGAGAGAGAGAGAGAGAAAGGAGAGAGAGAAAATAAAAATAAGCGCCCTTTTTTGTTATTTTCTGCCGTATCGAGCTCCTCTCTGCGTGTGCAGGGTTTGTCGTTTGACAGGAGACGTGCTCTTTCTGCTCTGGCCTTCTGCCGTGCGAAGCAGCGACATCAGCCTGCACTCCCAGAGGGCTGGGATTTTACCGCTTTCTGGTCTGACCCTTGACCCTGGCTTAAACGATCCCGTACACATACATCGACACCTACGTGTTTCCCCCAAAAACACAGAGAAAATACCTCCGAGACCTCGGCTGTGGTATTTTTATGAGAAAAATGTACCAAAAAAAGAAAAAGTAAATGGAAAAGAATATATCCGTTATGACTGGCAAAGCTCCCGAAACAATGTTTGCTTGTGACAGTTTGTTTGAGTGATTATCCCGCTGTGCGTCTATATCAAACGTCGCGAAGCTTAAAGCACGTCTGGGGGAGCCTGGGAGAAGTGAAGATACGGGCCTATTCTGGGAGGCTTGGAAACACCACGTGCCGCGAACAGACAGCAGACCAAACTGGGCCATCGTGCAGGTGGGAGTAGTCCATGTTTTAACCACGTGGAGGAAGTGGTGGTGGGGGTGGGGGGGAGGCAGGGAGGGATTATTTTAAAGCAAGCAAAACGGTAGCCCCTTGCATGTGCATGAGGCATGTGAGGTGTAGAGGAGAGAAGCGTTGTGAGAGTTTATCTGTGGCTACAGCTTGCAGTGATACTACGGTGAGATGAGATGACTGACAGAGACAGGAAATCCTGCACGTCAACTGTAAACAACACCATGTACACAGTTTACTCTCACCTGCAAATCCATTACTCTCTGCCACTGTATGTAGGTCTCACCTGGGGGAAGGTGTGATGTGCGTGCGTGCATGTGTGTGTGTGTGTGCCGAACGGAGACGACAGCAGCTGAAGATTTCCCAGCATGCCTGAAGGCACTATTGGGCCATGCGTTCCTCTGACTGTGTGCCCACACAGCAAAACCCATTCACACCGGGCTCTTCCGTTACTCTGCCCGGGGACGGGCCTGGAATCGTACGGGGAGAGGGGGGGGGGGGGGTAGGCGGAGCGTGAGGCGTGAACCTGTGTAACGTTGTCATGGAGATCGCGGCCACGGTTCGGTTGATTTGGCACGCCCTATCAGCCGCCGCCGGCGTGTGCGGTGGCGCCCTTACCGCGGGGGCTTCACGCGTGTGGGGGCTGCTGATAAACCCCCCCCGGGCACAGGACCCTAATTTCCACACCAATCTGAGACAAGAAACGCAGAAATCACTTCTATTACATGCAGATTTCTGAGGTACTTCTGCATTCGAACAGGGCTGAGGCGAAGGGGGAGGGGCTGAGGGGGAAGGGTTTTGGAGGAGGGTGGAGGGAGGGGGAAAGAGGGGAACTTGCTGCGATCCAGTTCTGTCACTTTATCTGTGCACTTATTCTTTTTAAAACAGCACAACCTCTGGCCGTGATTTAAGGGAATGTTTATCCTTCGGCTGTAAATAGTTTTATTTTAACAGTTACAAACAGCTCCCGGCTCTGAGCGATTGGGCTATTAGAGCACATTCCAAAACACACTTAAAGCTGCCACAGGAACACGTTTAAGCTGTACAAACTCCATTTTGTGCAGATTTATGGGAGCCATGTGTGTTTCTGGAAGCCGTTTCCAGTCCCCTTTGACATTGTCATGAGGTTCGAGTGAATTATGCGTGAGGGTTTGTGCATGTAACAACTTTACAGTTCATTTTTTTTTATATAGTTCCCCAACATATAACTTATAGCAGTTATCTTAATCTCAAGGCCATTTGGCAAATAGGTAAGGGAAAATCAGAATCAGACACTGTAATGCAACGGAGCAGTGGTTATTTATTGAAGAGAGAGCTTCAGAGAAACATTCTGAAATTCGGAGGTCACACGGGGTCACAGAGGGGGTCAGTGTCTCCAGGATTTTGGGGTGAGGGTGAGAGCGTGTTCCCGCGTACCAAGGTTCCTCTCTTTCAGCGAGGAAAAAGGAATGTCCCTCTTGCTTTTGCTTCTTCTCCCCTCTTTTCATCATTCGTGTTTTGTTGTTGGTTTTTTCGTTTGCCGTTCGTTTCGCCAGTTAAACTGTGCCTGCGCGAGTGTGTGTGCTTGAACAGGAGCGAGAGACAGAGAGAGACACACAGAATGAGTGCTAGCAAGAATGTTTTTTTTTTTTTTTTTTTTTTTCCAAGAACCATTTCTCCCTTTTCTAAACGGGATGAAAGAGAGACTGCGTGTCTGAATTCGGCTGAAGACGAGGATGAAGGCCGCTCTGGTGTCAGGGCCTCGGTCGGACTCCCGCTGCCCGGCGCTCGCTGAAGTGCCCGAGCACAGAATCTGCTCCCTTCCGTCAGAAACGAAAACCGTTTAGCCTCAACAGTCAGACAGCCGCAGCTGTTCACCTTGCAATTCTTTCAGAATTTGTCTCAAAAGCTCACTCCCTTTCACTCAACTTTCCCCGCATATCATACAAATATGAAATATTAGTCTATTATTTTTCTGCTCCAGTACTTGCATTTAACTTGCCCTAATGTTTTGCTCAGAGATGGTCAGCACAGAACAGAATGTTAGCATTTGGGGGACTGACAGGGTCCTTGGGATTGCCAGTGTGAATTTTTAGTGTTTGCACTCATAGGTTGGAATGCATTTCCCTTTTAGACCATACAAGAAGGATCTCCATCTCCATTTTTCTGAAATGAAGCAAGCAGAAAATAGACCTTTTTTAATCAGCCACAGGCAGGCAATAATACTGGTTTATTTCAAAAGAAAAATCAATACAGTGTAGGGGCATTGTCTGTTTGACTAGAAAGGTTGCCAGGTTGCTCCTCAGGGTAAGAACATGGAAGAGCTCATTTCTATTTGAGAAACCGTAGAAGAAACAGGCGAGCAACCTTTGATCGTGTCCGCTTAAAGAGCAGCAGATCAGACAAAGGTGTATTGCTGTGGGACATACAGAGAGCAAAAAGCATAGCTGATTAAGACCAAATGAAAACAAATTTAAATTTCTTTCAGTTGGATGGTATTTCAGCTGTAGCTGGCCATTGATTCTTTCTTTGCTTCATTTCATTTCCTGTTCTGTGAGTCTTGTTTATTGGTGGTCATTAATAAACAGACTCACTGGAATCACTAATTATTGTGATATAAATTTAAAGCATAAAGGACACCCAGGTCATTTCTCATAGCCTGTTTGTTTGCATTTTTTCACTGCATTCCAAACCTGCCCTTCCCATCATGCTCTGGATGGGTTCAGCTCTGCTAAGCTCAGATATATTTCTGGGTGTATTGAAGCATGGCACCCTTACCGTTAGTGTCTTCTCTTCGCCCTGACCTATTTCTCTCGGGTATAGTTAAAAAAGACCCTTGGCTTTCTTGCGGATCGCTTCATGGCTTTGAACCTTGAACCTAGGGGGAACCGGGAACATATTGTTCAAATATTGATCAGTGTGTACTGGCCAGCCTGTCTGCGTCTAGCTGTGCTCTGAACAGTGGAGTATTCTAGAATGTTATCTTTCTGCCTCTGAACAGTGGAGTATTCTAGAATGTTATCTTTCTGCCTCTGAACAGTGGAGTATTCTAGAATGTTATCTTTCTGCCTCTGAACAGTGGAGTATTCTAGAATGTTCTCTTTCTGCCTCTGAACAGTGGGGAATTCTAGAATATCTCTTCTGCGGAGTTGAGTTTTCGGTACAACAGCCAGGAGACTTGGCTGTGTGCAGACACCATGAGATCTGAGAACACCCCCCCCCCCCCCGTCAGACCTGGGAACCTGGCGGGATTCCCGCTGCGTTTCCCGCCCTCCCCTGTGCTTATTTACAGCTGTTCTAATCAGCCCCCCGCACGCTGGAGACGCAGCTTCGCTCATCAGTCGCCGCTCGTTTCGCCGCGAGGTATTGGCTCACGACGTGCTCATTTGCATAAGTGTTCCCCTGTGGAAATGCCCTTTTCCTGGCAGACAGAGAGAGAGAGGGGGCCTGTGGGAGGGAGGGAGGGGGGACGGAAGGAGGGGGCAGACTGGTCTGTGAACAGGAGATAGTGTCTGTCACAGGTTCAGCCTCCCTGACCTCAGATGACACGCCAGCTGAACCGTGGCTGCACAAATCATGAGAGAAAATTGATAAAAGAAACCAATTACATTAAAATCTGTGACATGATCACTGTGAGGGAAACCCATCCACATCTGAGCAGGGAATGAGGGAATGAGCAATCGCAGTCTTATGATCATTTATAATAAAGCATTTATTTATATAGCGCATTTCTGACATAGTGTTATGCATATACTATTTTGACTCTGAGGAACTATTTGTTCCATTAAAAAAAATTGTACTTGCAAACTTGCGATTTAAAAAATAAAAAATAAATAAAAACACTTGAACAAGGTTTAGTACTGTTATTCATCTCATCTTTAATGACATTCCAATTTTCTTATTTTTCTCAAATTTTCTCAAATTTGCGGAGTCTAATCACGAGTGCAGGTGACTCTCATTTTGTGATAATTCCACTGGGATTTTGGGAGAGGGTTGGAGAGCACACAGTTCCTGTGGGATGCTTTCAGCTGGGCCTGCACTTAGTATTGACTCTCCAATGCACTAGTGGATCTGTGCAGTCACTTCCATCTTTCCAATGTGAGGTTAAACCGAGGTCCTGACTCACTGTGGTCATTAAAGATCCCATGACACTCTTCGCAAAGAGTAGGGGGTTCCCCAGTGTCCTGGCTAAATTCCAAACCTGGCTCTTTCAAACTGTCCTAATCACCTCTTGATTCAATTGGCTAAAACAAGTGTTCTATCCTACTCTACCTCAGCTAACGTGTAGTGAGCATTCTGGTGCAAAATGGCTAATGTGCATCACCCAGGTGGGTGCTACACATTGGTGGTGGGTGAGGTGAGTTCCCACTCATCACTGTAAAGCACTTTGAGAGTCTGGAAAAGTACTATGTAAATGCAATGATTCATTCATTCATTCATTCATTCATTGCACAGGACAGACTGCGCGTGCCCTGGCTCACTGGCGCGGTTGTTCTTGCCTGACAAAGTGAGGAAGGCTCTGAGAACCGAAAACACCCCCTCCTCCCCAAACAGCACCCGGGATAGTGATTCATCACCCCCTGGACTGCCGCAATCGGCAACAGTCAGGTCATATTTCAATTCTGCACCGTGCGTGCAGCTGCTCTTCAGCCACACTGTATTACTGCAGTCTCACATGTTTTCCTCTTAGGAAATACATAATAAACTCTGTCCATTGTAACCTATTAATTATGACAAAAAATTCCTCCACAGGAGGAATAAAATACAGCACCTTCACTCACTGGCCCCACGTTGACTAATTAGTGAAATAAAGTAGATTTATTTATTCGTTTATTTAATTTTTTATTTTTTGATGGTTAAACTTAGGCCAACTTGGGCTTAGTTTTCCAGCTCCTGCCTTCATTAGAACTGCAGGTCTGTCTCCAGTGGAGAGCTCCTGTTTCTTCCTGCTGTGGAGGTCCTGTCGTCTTGAGCTGTTTCAAGCCGCGCACTCATAAATCTTTATTTTTCTCGTATTGGGGAGCGCACCCACTATCTGACATGTTTAGTAAACAAACAAACATGTGGCCGGTAGTAAGCACGCAGCTATCTTCCCATTTGTAAGGTGTGAAATTAGTTACGCACCACTGCGTTTGAAAATGTACTTCTCTTATCTTCATTTGTATGGCATTTAATTAATGTCGGCTTGTACCGATGATATTTACGAGTGAAAGCGACTCACATTACTGCCTGACAAAAATGTACGTTTTTATAGTGCTCGACAGGGAAGCGTCCCTCTGGTTTAACATTCAGTGGAGCGCACAAGTAATTCATCTGTTCCCGTAATGCAGGAAAAACCAAAAACCTTTCTGGCATTTAGGGAAAATTCTCATTAATAAGAAAGTGTGCCCCTGCAGGCAGATGACCTCTGTGTACGACGATATGAAATTAACATTCCACCCACCGGCCTATCAGGTGTGATTGATGTGTATCTTTTTTTATTGCTCTTTTTTTTTTTTTTTACTGTACCTTCCCAACTGAAACTGTTTGAATGCAGCCATGAAGCAACTGACAGAAAAAAAAGAGAAAAAGGAAAAAAAAGAGGGAAAAAAAGGAATGAACTAGCTTCACTGGCCAATTAAAATACATTCTGTTACTTTTCTGTTTTGAACAATAACGAGGGCTTTTCAGCTGCAAATTTGTCAACCCCTGTCACCCACCATGGGGGGGGGGGGGGGGGGGAGAGAGAGAGAGAGAGAGGAGAGGAGAGAGAGAGAGAGAGAGAAGAGAGGAGAGAGAGAGAGAGAGAGAGAGAGAGAGAAGAGAGAGGAGAGGAGAGAGAGAGAGAGAGAGAGATGCACACATCAGAAATGAGCTCAGGTATGAAGACAGATGTGATGATAAATTAGCTCAGGTTTGCCCCTTTTCTTCCTGCTGTTTTCCTTTAATGCTGTCTAATTAAAGAAAAAAAAGGCTGAAAGTTCCCCCTCTGTTGTCATGCTGACGGTAAACAAATGGCGCTGCAGTTTCGGGGGGGGGTGGGGCTTCCTGCTGTTTGAGAGGATGTTTTGGGGGAGCACGCTGTGTTTGTGGCAGTGTGTGTGCGCCTTGTGGGGACTGACATCCTCCTGTTCTTGATGGTGCGTGTGTGTGCGTGTCTGTGAGTGTGTGTGTGTGTGTGTGTGTGTGTCTGTGTCTGTCTCTGTGTGTGTTTGTGTGTGTGACTCTGTGTCTGTGTGTGTCTGCATGTGTGTGTGTGTGGGTTTGTGTGTGTGTATGTGTGAGTGTGCGTGTGTGTGTGTGTGTGTGTGTTTGTGCAATTTTCTGTCATCAGAGAGCTTGCCGTGAGGTCAGGTCATGGTGCTGTGTGATTCTCCAGTCCCATTGTGTGCTACCGGAATAGACTGACTTCAGCTCTTCATTGTCACTTTGTGTTTGGAAAATAATAATAAAAAATCAATGCAATTCACCGGAAAGTGGGACAGTTCCTGTGATGGGAGGTATTTGACAACGCTGTCATTGTCCGAAAGTTAGAAAGCTTTCTCTCTTTCTCAAAGTTTTCTTTGGCAGCGAAAAGAAAAAAAAGAAAAATTTGGCGGACAGGATTTACTCAAAGCGTGAAGTCCCGGTGTGAAGCAGCTGGACGTTTAAAGCGCGGTACAGAGCGGAGCGGCGCGGCTGACCCTCCCGGAGGCTCTGACTCACCGCCGGAGGAGCTCGGCGATTTGTCAGCGGCGGGATCGTCCGGGTCCGACGGCTCGCCCGTCCGTCACCGCCGCAAGTGCCGCTAGCCGTCAGGGGGGCTGGCCAACGGGTTACCGGCGCTGGGAACCCGCCAGCTTTCCCCCGCAGCCCCGCGGGGCTCCGGTACCGCCTGCTCGCTCGCGTTCACCCAACGATTTCCCACAGTCAACTTTCTCCACTTCCTGTTTAAAAGCTTCCGTGATGCGGAAACGTGACAGATTTCTTTATTTATTTATTATTTTTTTTAACCGCTCCCCACTCTAATAAGGGGCCAGGCCTGAAGGAGGCTGTGGCAGAGAGCCACGATCAGTCTTGGGATGGCCACCAAACGAAGGGATGGGCTGGTTCACGATGGTCGATGAAATTTACTGTGAGAATGAACCATCCGTGCTACCCTGCTACCCTTTCTCTCCCTTTCGGCCCTCTGCTCCATCCCTCCCTCCCTCCCTCTTTACTTCCGTATTTTCACTCTGTCCATTGCTACTTCCTTTATCTATCTTTGATGCAAGTCAGTCATGTTGACGCCCCCCCAAAACTCAGCTGACCAATCGATGTTCAGGAGGGAAGTCACATGACTCCCTCTTTGCCAATTTGGCTGCGTGTTCTCGGTCGCACGCGAGTCAGAACCCAGAACCCAGAACCCAGACCTCACGGGACCAGCCGGACACAGTCCCGGTGTGAAGCCTCCTTTTTAGCCCTGGTGCCAGGTGACCTCTAATGATGAACAGCGTGGCTGCAATAGCACAGCGTAGGCTTTTTTTAATACTCTACACACGCGCTCTCCTCTCATTTAGAGCGGATAATCTGTTATCCTGTCACGCTAAGCGGTCCTGTGGCTAACGCGAAGAGGGCTCTCTGCGAGCCAGGGCGTGTGAAGGGTGGAGGTGGGGGGGTACTGGCAGCGGAGCCGCCCTCAGGCGGTCAGGGGAACAGGGGTAACGAAAGCGCTCGATAAGCCCTGGCGCGAATTCGGCAGCCAGTGCCAGCGCTGGAGGAAGCCAGGAGGCCCGGGCACAGACAGGTGTTGCTCAGTGGAGTGTGCAGAGGAACCAGGGTGCAGCGTGCAGGGTGCAGCGTGCAGCGTGCAGGGTGCAGGGTGCAGGGTGCAGGGTGCAGCGTGCAGCGTGCAGCGTGCAGGGTGCAGGGTGCAGCGTGCAGCGGGCAGCGTGCAGCGTGCAGCGTGCAGGGTGCAGGGAGGTAAAGAGGTAATGAGCCCCAGAGACTGGGCAGGGAGTTCTGTAAGCAGGAACAACAAAAAAAAAAAAATTTTTAAGGAAAGGTCGCTTCTCTTGATGGAACCCTGTTGGATTTTAACATGCATCCTGTATGCCTTAGGAAAAAATTTAAATAAAATAATCCACGCTCAGAGCTCAGCTCCTGCAGGTCCCTGAGAATTTCCAACAGATCATGATACCAAATAATATTACCATCTGAAAGAGGAACTGTGTTCCAAATAAAAATGTAGGAGTTTTTCCGGTGTCTACTAAAGGGCTGAAGTATCAAAGTAAATAATAATTTCCCCCATACAGGTCTTACCCTTAGTCATTTTGAAGTCCAGCCTGGGAACTGCATGATGTTTGTGTTTGAGTTTCTGTTCAATCTTTTTGTTGCTGGGTAATCACAACAGCTGTACCTATGGGCTAGTACCCATCCCCTCCCTTAAATTTCTCACTCGCTCGATCTCTGTCCCACTTTTCTCTCTCTCTCCCTCTCTCTTACCTCTCCATCTCCATCTCCCTCTCTCTCTTCCTCTTCTTCTCCCTCTCTCTCACCCTCTCTCCCTCCCTCTCTCTCTCTCTCTCTCCCCCCCTGCTCTCCCCCCCTCTCCCCCCGTCCCCCATTACTGCTCCTCATTGTGTGTATTTTTGTAATCATGTCACCTGATTAAAACCCCATTGGCGGCTCTGCTGAGAAGCGGAGTGCAGTGCGTGTAATCAAAATGGAAATGAGTCACAGGGCGGTGAGAACAGCGCAGGTAGATGCTGTGAGTGGAGACCGCGTTCTACTCCAGGCACGACCCCCCCCCCCCCCAACCCCGACCACCACCTCCCCACCCTTCTTCTGTTTTCTAATAATGACCTCACCACCTGAGAGCAATGAACAAGGTCATGTAATTACACAGATAGCTCTGTAGATACCGAACAGCGGATGAGAACCACGCAGCGAAATTAAACACGTGAGGGGCAGCCGGGCAGTAAATCTTGTCCGAAGCTGTTTTTTTCGCCGGCAGGGTTCGAGTCGAGCAACCTTCAGCTGCGAGAAGGCGGCAAATTCTGAATGTAGTCTGGCTAGACTGGCGAGGTAACATCGCTGACTGAATTCCGATTGGCTGTGATTTTTGCGCAGATGCTCCTATCTGAGGATGTGATTGGTTCTGGTCGAATGGTTGGGTGTGACCCGTTCTCAGACCTGACGCATCATCAAATGCCCCCCCGATTGCAAGTTTGTATGGCCAACGTCTCCTCGGCTCAGCCTTTTACTGACCACTGACCACTGACCTCTGACCTCTGACCTCTGTTTCAGCGGACCGGTGAAACAGATACTCACTGAGACTTCACCTACATTAAGACCTTTTTTTCAAAACCTGTCTCTGTCACACACCAACACACACACACACAAACACATGCGCGTGCACACCCACACACACACACACACACACGCATACATGCATGCATACTTACATACAAACACACACATACCCACATTATTTAAGTCTCTTTCATTGCTTTTGCTGCCAGACCTATTGTGACGAAGATGGAGGCATTGCCAGGTCTGCTCATCTGGGGTGGTAACTGTGAAAGTATTCTGTTGCCTGTTCTCGAGTCAGCACCTGAGGTGGGGGTGAGGCCAGCCATTTATATCATTCAATGGCATATGTGTGCAATGGGTTTCATGGGATTCAGTTTGCAGTATCTAAACGAATGCATTTCAGTGCTGTCACACGATGTCCTTGAACTTGTTTCACTCCCTCTATCAATGTGCCTTTATGCAAGTAGCATGCACTCTGCCTTGTGCTGTACTGCCAGCATATCAGTCTGAAAGCGCATCAGTACATCAATATACAAATGGCCTGGGCCACCATCTGTCACAAAGGTGCTGTAATTTCTCATTTCTACTTGGCGCAACCGAAATGTATAAAAATTTTAATTTAATGAAAGGTGTGCACTTTAATTCACACGTGAATTGTTTCATTACAAATCTAAAATTGTGGAGTGCAGAGCCAAATCATTATGTACCTTTGCACCATTCAGCTGTGTTGTAACAGTGTTTTCATAAATCTTTTTTATATGATTTATATGAGATTTCCACACTCTCGTTTTTAAATTGATTTGATGTGGTGGCAGACGAACTAATGGATCATCAGATAATGATTCATCTGCAGTCCCTGGGGCTGGCCTGGGTCAGTCTGCCCCATGGATTCAGCTGTGTGTGGCCTGAGGACCAGAGACTAGCCTTGTAATGTGTGTGTGTGTGTGTGCGTATGTATGTGTGCGTGCGTGCGTGCATGTGTGTGTGTGTGTGAGAGCATGTTTTCAGAGCATGTGGGCACAGGGGATCTCTGAGTGGTGGGTTGCCAAGTTGAGACTCCATCCTCCAGCTCCTCTTAGGTCACGCCAGACAGGGCCTAGAACCTAGAACCGAGAACAACCTATGACCTAGAACACCGGTTCCGCTGTTCCCACGGTTACAGACTGAGGGGGTTGTGTGGGGTCGTGCGCGAGGGGTAGGCCAGCACTCTGTGTGTGTAGCTATCAGCTATTGGCACATGGCTTCCTGTAATTAACCAATGGGGAGACAGGTGTACTGGGAGTCAGGAGGAGGTATGTTCATCCATGCGTCTCGGGGGTGGCTGGAAACACCACCTGTTAATGTGTACTCTGAAGTGGTCTTTAATTAGAGTTCTAGCAGTGGTGCAATCCCTTTACTGGGAGTGAGGAAGAGAGAGAGAGAAAAAAAACCAGATACTGAGCAGGGATGGAGGGGAAAGGGGGATGAAAAGAGCGAGCAGAATAATAATGAAGAATGTAGAATAGGGGGAAAATGCAAAAGAGGGGAGAAGAGGCAGAGTGATTACAGGAGGAGTGAAACGGACAGGTCATGTGTGAATGTGTGTACCTGCTCATGTGTGTTAGCAGGTACGCCAGGTTTCACACAAATTAGACCTGTAGACTCAGTCATCCTTTCCTTTCTTCTAATTTTCTTTTTTTTTTCCTCCTACAAAAAAGACAAGTCTCAGAACTGTAGCATTGCTGGCAGCCAACAGGCCTCAAAATTGCTCTGTGAGCTTCATGAACTTAATCACCGCACTGATAAGGACAAGGGCCTGCCGTCCTCGAGAGTCCTGTCTCTCCGTGTTTAATGGGGAATTTAATCACTCATTCTTACCTTCATAAATATGTTTTTGAGTCTGTTCTGTTGATAGCTCTCGGGGTAGAATAAAAATTAATTGCTTGCATTTTTTTGTGTTGCATTTCTCCTCCCAGCACTAACTAATGTAAGCCATCCATTTTATAGCACCTCTTGGTTGTTGTCTGCAGTGGAAGAAACTGCAGCTGAAGCCTCTGGGTCACTTTTTTTTGTGTTGTGTACGGTTCTGTGGCAAAGATTCTGGGAGGGGGGGGCTTGCTCTGAATGGGACTGTGGTCATGTGTTGGGGGCAGACAGACAGACAGACAGACAGGCTCATTCAGCTTTCCAGCTGTCTCACCATTGTGTGCACCCGTATCTCGTATGTGTCTGCTTGTACATGTCCACAGTGGTGTGTGTGTGTGTGTGTGTGTGTGCGTGTGTGCTTGCGTGCATGTGTGTGTGTGTGTGTGTGTGCGCGTGTGCGTGCGTGTGTGAGAGTATGCGAGGCTCATCACTTCTGTTTTCCTTCATGTCCAGACCTTGTCCTTCTCATGGTGTTGATAATGTGCTGTCGGTTGTTGCCACTTGTGAGTGTAAATAAAAAAGAGAAAAGAGGCGATAATGGGCCTCTCCCAGCGAGGGGCTTGTGAACCTGTGAGTTTTACAGTTCTTGCGGCGCGACAGGAACTGTGTGCGTGCGCTTCTCGCTCCGTGTGCGAGCTCGCTCGTAGACGATGTCCAAGGTGAGTCTTCGCCGACGGCTTGTTGATTTAACGCTTTTCCTCCCCACGCGGCGGGCTGTGAGCTCGTTCGGCTTTTGCTGAAAGAGAGAGAGAGAGAGAAAATGGAACCCTAAATCTCGCCCGTGCTCGGCTGAGCGATGGCTGCCCTTCCCGGGGCCATTGTGTCTTTGTGCCGTTTGTCTCCACTTGTGCCCGTCCTCATTGTGCGAACAGACACCTCTGGCAGATTGCGGCTTGTCATCTGTCTCCTTAGGCTGGCTTTCATGAACCCCCCGGCCCAAATTAACCCCCATCATCGTCCCACAATGAGAGGGGGCGGGACGGGGCCTGATTTATCCCGTCCCTCGCCATCAAGGGCACACTGTGGGCCCGTCCTAACTCCTCTCCCCCCCCACAGCCACACCCCCCCCAGCCACACCCCCCCACCCCGGCCCGTCAGACTCCTCTTTGCTCCTCTCCTCCCTCCGTCCCTCGCTCTGTTCACCCTCTCTGCTTGAGAGCATAGTATTCATCAATAGTCTGATTAACCATGTGCTTCGTGTGTTGTGTGTGATGTGGTGTGTGCGTCAGTGTTTGTTTGTGTTTGTGTAGTGGGTTGTGTGTTGCTGTGTGTGTGTGTGTGGTGTGTGTGTGTGTGGGTGTGTGTTGTGCTGTGTGGGGTATGTGTGTGTGCGTGTGTCTGTGCTGTGTGTGGTGTGTGTGTGTGTGTGGGGTGGATGTGTGTGTGTGTGGGTGTGTGTATGTGGTGTGTTGTGTGTGGAGGTGTGCGTGTGTGTGTGTGTGTGTGTGGTGTGTGTGATGTGTGTGTGTGTGGAGTGGTGTTGTGTGTGTGTGTGTGTGAGTGCTTGTGTGTGTGTGTGTGTGTGTGTTTGGGTGCAGGGGGCAGCTGTATTATTGGACACATATCCAGCCCTCCCATTTTCACCCAGCCCATATGCTCCCCCCCAGGAGTGTGGCAGAGAGGGAGAGAGAGAGAGAGAGAGAGAGTGCTTTCTGCACACATGCCCACAGCACAACAATTGCCTTCAGGACCACAGGCTGAGGACAGAAGCCCTCAGGCTTGCTGCATTGTGTGCCCGTTTGTTTGTTCGTTCGTTCGTTGGTTTGTTCATTCGTTTGTTCGTTCGTTTGTTCGCTGGTTCCTGTGGTCAGTGTACCGGCCGCAGGCAGAGGCTGCATCTCGCTCCGTCCTCTCTCGTCGTCCCTCGGTCCTTTTTGACTGACAGCCGCTCGGAGCTCACTGATCGCAGCCCCCGTCCACAGCCGCTGACCGCGCTCGGCCCGAATTTGGACAGGCTTTCGGCGAATCAGACTGCTCAAACCGGTCAGGCACACCCCCCGTCGGGGCCCGTGAACGCAATGGCGCGGCTGCGCGGCGTCTGGAGGCCGCGACGCGGGTTCGGGGGACGCGACGGGACCCCTCTGCTGCTGTGCTTGCTGTCCTGCTGCCTGTGCAGCGGGGCCTGGGCGGGCCAGGGTTCGACCGGGCTCTCAGACGCTGTGCTGTTGTTTCCGACAGACGCCGGGGAGCGGGACGGGGCCAGCGGGGGGGTCACGCCGGCCCCCACCTCCGAACACGAGGACGACAACTCCCTGGGCTACACAGGTACCGGTGGCTCTCTCTGCCAATCAGCAGGGGGTTCAGCTTTCACACCTTCAAACTTCTCACCTGAAGTGACCTTCACTGCTAATATTCATCTTTCTGCCCTGCGCTCATCTAAGCTACATCCTCTTCTCTCTCTCTCTCTCTCTCTATCTGTCTCTCTCTATTCTGCCATAATCTAAGGTATTTCCACTTCTCTCTCTACCTCTGTGTCTCTAACCTGTCTTTATCTAGGCTGTGTCCTCTTCTCTCGCTTTCTCTTCCTCTCTGTCTCTCTCTATCTCCTGCCCTCATCTAAGGTATTTCCACTTCTCTCTCTACCTCTCTGTCTCTATCCTGTCTTCATCTAGGCTGTCCTCTTCTCTCGCTTTCTCTTCCTCTCTGTCTCTCTCAATTCTGCCATACTCTAAACTATGTCCTCTTCTCTCTCTCTTTCTCTATCTCTCTATCTGTCTCTCTCTATCCTGCCCTCATCTACGCTATGTCTTCTCTCCATTTCCCTCTCACTTTCTCTCCTTATGAAGGCATTTCTGCTAACAATCTCAGCATGTCTTAAGGGATGGCTTTTACAGCATCAGTATGTGAAGTTGCTGAATGTGACTTTGGTTCTGTGAAAGAGGAGGCACTGGAATCCATTTTGTATGCGTTGTTGGGTTTCGGTTCCACATTAACCAAATCAAAATGTTAGCAAAGCTTTCTGGAGGCTGGTATTGTGCCAGTGTTGGCTGCAGTGTCTGAGTGAGCAGGATGTGCACCTGTTTCCCTGACTGTGGGAAAGAAACACACTCTTCTTCTGGGTTTTATACCTGCCACTCAGGTAGTACGCCTGTGTTTCATACTATATATACTGGCCTGTCAGGTATTAGACAGATGTATTACGTGCACCATTCTCTGTGTTTGAAAATACCATATTAGAGTAGCAGGTCATTTATGCTTGTATCATATAGTATTTGTTATATCATTTTTGTATGTACATTCGTACATGGATAAAAGATCAAATCTGACCAAATTAATCATCTGAAATTTTTCAATGGGGCTATTTCATCCCCTGAGCCTCGCATCAAAGCATCTCTGGTGTCAACTGGCAGTTGTCAGAGAGGTTATTTTATTGGGGACGAGCAGTGAATATCACGGCATGGCGTATCGTAGCCTAGCTCTTGCCGTAGCTCTGGGTTTTGGTTATTCATGCATTGCGAATGATCCGCGCCATCACAGATCATGGCTGTCATCTCTGCTGGCAGGGTAATCATGGGGGCCTTCAACAACGTCTAAGCGATATGAGAGCAATTTACTCACAATTTATGTATTTATAAGTGCTTAAAAGGAACATAATCCAAACGTCGACACTATAAACGTGAGGGGGATAGGTTAAGGCTGATTGGTCATCCGAATTAAGACTATCAAAGACAATAAATCAGTCGTTTTTTTCTAGTGCACAGCGCATGTCACACTAAGACGTCCCAGGCTGCTGAAGTGTTAAAATCAAATTGCGAATTCATAGTCTGGACAAAGAGTCTCTCGGTCACTGTACAGCGATAGCCAAGTGTAGTGTCATGGGTCAGGAGCTGGTCTTGTAACCTAACATGTCACAGTTTCGATTCCCAGGTAAGGACACTGCTGTTGTACCTTTGAGCAAGGCGCTTAACCTGCACTGCTTCAGTACATATCCAGCTGTATAAATGGATGCAGTGTAAATGCTGCGTGCGACTTGTGTAAGTCGCTCTGGATAAGAGCGTCTGCTAAATGCCTGTAATGTAATGCACAGCAGATTGGCACCCATTCACCAGAGGGTTGCCAGATCTAATCCCATTTGTGAAACACTGCTGGTGTACCATTCAGTACCTTCAGTAAATGTCGAGCTACATGATGATGATAATAATAATAATAACAACAACACTACCAACAACAACAACAGTTATTATTATTATTATTATTATTATTATTATTATTATAACAATAGCTTGCATTATTATCCATTTGCTCAAACTCAAGTCATTACAGTGAAAAGACACTGTAATGATTAAGCTATTAGCTATTAAACCTGGGGGGAAATTAGTTGGCAGGTTCAGAGAGCCAGGTTGAGAATTTAGCCAGGACATCAAGTGTCGTGGGGACTTTAGTGATCACAGTGAATCAGGACCTTTTTATATCTCATCCAAAAGATGCCGTCTCCTCCAGCACAGTGTCCCCATCATTGCACCGGGGCATTGGGGTTTATGCCCCCTACTGTCCCACCAACACCACTTCCAGCAGCAACTTAGTACTAACCAAACCCAAACCTGCTTTGCTTCATCTATTCTTTCTTTGGGTCATGCCATCTTTCACACAAAATACCAAGCTTATACAGTATCACTTGTTCTATCATTATATTATCCCATTGCTCAGTCCATGCAATTACTAGTGGTAATCACTTGGCAAACATGTTTCAGAGAGGAAGTGTGTACAGCAAGAGCTGTCATCGCGCGTTGAATATTTACGTTTGTTGATCAAAAGCAGTGTTTATCTTGAAGAGTTATATTTACAGTGTGGGATTACTTGTGATGCTGGCAGTACAAATCTTGCACCATTTACTGTCAGCTTATTATGATGAAACATAATGAAGTCTTCAAAAAGCGTCTGGAAATCTTTTTGGAAGACACAGTGCATGATGTCAATTATATAAATATTGTTTTCCATTTTGATTTGTATTACTTTGTATAAGGCCAGTCAAATTTATGGAACAAATATGAATATATAACTTTCATTGACAAGAGAGACTTTCTGAATACAAACTTATGGCACAGTATTTGAAATGTCCACATATGCCAACAGAACCGAAGCAGCTAGTTTAGCAATACAACTCTACTCCACCATTTTTAATTTTGTAATTATGATAATCACAAAAAGAACGTAATTTGCAAAACTAAAATCCACTGCTTCAGTATTGTTTTGTCAGTTAATTTGACAGGCATTCCACTTCATATCTGTTCACTCAACTTTTTTCAATGCGATCTATATGCCCATTAGAGGTAAGCATTGATAAGTGTGTAATTGACTATTAATAGCAGATATTTGGGCATACTAGAACAGCAGTTCGTTGCACCGGTCTCAGATTCGCCATAGTTTGTGCTATCGAGCTAATTATCATTCTGAGGCTGATTTTATTCTGCGTTTCACCAGTAGACTTCTGTCGCAGGGTTTCACCGCAGAGCTCGAGGATGTTCTACGCCATGCTGAGAGCAGAAAAACTGCCAGTTTCATTATTAAAAGAGGCATCCAACCCCCTGCATCTAAGCCAGGAACCACACAACCCCCCCCCCTCAAACTCCGAGCCAAAAGCAATAAACATCTTGTCCTTGTTATGAACAAAAACCCAGGGCCAGTCGTTCCAGAGAAGAACACCTGCAGGGGGGACTGAGAGGGTTCAAATTTTAGGATGGCGGAAAAAAAAAAGGAGAGGCTTTTATTGCCATCTCTGTTTTTTTAATTAACTGGGCATGTTGCTCCTGAGGCAAGAGCCCCCCGTTGCATGATGGGAAGAGGAATTGCGAAGTTGAGTGACGGGCCCGAGTCTGTATGCAAACACAGGGCCTGGGACCCATTAGAGATGGCCCTGGCTTGATTATATTTGCGGGGTGGTGTTGTTGCTCTGGCTGCCCCCCATGCACCCCCCCCCCCCATGCCTCACCTCCAGGCCTGTCTCCCCTGGTGATTAATGGGACCTCACGCAGGCCCCCGTCTCCGCAGTGACTCAGGCTCCGGGACCGGGGCCGGCCCAAATGAGCTGCCAGCGTGTTTATGACACGATTTTATCACAGGTGATGGAGGAGAGGTGCTGGTGTGGGAGGCGAGGCACCCGGGGAGAGGGTCAGCGCCCAAATATACAGGCTCAGAGGAACCAGGGAGTGTGATTCAGTGAGAAGGACAGAGCTCGTACACACCAATTGCATACGACCAGATAATGAGATAAACAAGTTTTATTATAATAATCATAATAATAATCATAATAAAACTGAGCAGAGTTCATTATCTGGTGTTACTTAATTGGTGTGTACAAACTCAGTCCTTCTCACTAAATTACACTGAGCCTGTGAATGAAACATTCACTTTAATAAATCTTTTGTGTGTAAAGTAATTTAGTGATTATTATTATTATTATTATTATTATTATTATTATTATTGTTATTATTTTCTTTAGCCATCTAGCTACATGCATACCACAGTGTATCTTGTTCAAGTGTACATGGGGGCTTTAATTTGGGAATGCAACCCTCATGGTCAGTCAAAGTTCTTCATTTGAAATGCCACCCCTGTCACCCCCCAAAAAACAACTCAGTGGCAATATTCCACTTTAGTACGGACAGAATTATCTCACAGAACTACAGTATAAAATTCAATATAAACAGGTTATATTGTGTGAAAAGTGGAGGAGGGTAGTTTAAGGGGATCTCTGCGTTTCTGAAATGTTTCTGAGGTTCACAGGAGGGGCACAGCTGGCAAAGCATATTTATATTAGGCTCTTCTTCACTGAGAAATGCGTTTGAAGGCCCGCTAATTAACGGGATTCAAGGACAGTTTCAGGAGTTCAACTTTAATCCCGCCGTTTAATCCCATCCGCTGATGGAAACTGGCTTAAACTGATCGCTCGCGGTCGCTGAACTGGAAATTTAACTTTAACGTGCCTTAATGCTCCGTTCATCCTTCTGACGGAACAAAGTGCTGTGACTCATGGTCAGAAACTCCATTTTGAGAGAGAGAGATTCCTTCCACTTAACCCAGGTGGAGCGCAGGGATTAGTCTGTGTAAGCTATCACATCTGTTAAAGTAAGAACAGTTACATCCCCAAAGCCTGCAGCGAAACGGATCCCCTCACCTCTTTGGATTTCATCATCTCGGAGCTTGCTGTTCTCACGAAAAGCAGCCTTCAACACAGTGGCAATTGATTAAGTGGTAGCCCTCCAGAACACCAGAGGGTTGGTGTTAAGATGCGAAAGGAATGAAAATGTCCTCAAACAGAATGTGCAGTACCAGGCTGCATTGAAGCACACAGATTAGCCGTAGAAAGCTGTCCCATTCTCTGTGACTGACTCTCTGTGAGGGAGAGTCAGGGGAATAGAAGGTTCCTACAACTGCCCTATAAGGAGCACTCCTGTGCACCCATTTACCATGTTTCCCTGCTCCCGTTTCTCTCAGACGGGAGGCAATGGCATTGAGGATGCCCCACGAAAGCAGATAAACCGGCAATCTCTATTCAGACCGTTTCCTCCGCTCCGGAGTGCTCGTCCTTCATCTCCAAGTTCACCGCGGGTGGACCTTAACCTTGCTGTGGTCATAAGATTGAGCTCATTTATTTCCGAAAGGAGCGGTGTTCTCCAGAGAATAAAAATAGATGGTAATCTATGAAAAAGTACAACCAGACCTCGCTGCTGTCAAGCATTCCAATTCCACCCCTTTGAATCACTCGTCTACTTTGCAGAGCTTACATCCGAATCAGGAAGATTTGTTTTCTTTTTTCTTTTCTTTTTTTTTTGTATCCTTCCCAGATCTTGTGCTGTAACATTAAAGGCATCTGTTATCACCGATCGCCATGCCAACTGCAAACACCATGTCTGACTGCAACCACAACAAACAATCTTGCTCTGCGTTCGGCATGTCAGTTTATTTGGGGAAGGGGGGGGGGGGTGAGATTGCAGGTCGCTTTTTTGCCAGCGCAGATGAGCTAAGCGTGTCTAGTCTAGTCTGTCTGTCATATTTCCCTTCCTCGTCTCTCCCCTGCCCCTGAATGTTTAGTGTGGACCACATAGTGAAGTGAAGGATCATGGGAGAGAAATGTGCTGATGGCGAGGATGGGGGGGGGGGTGGTGTTTCAACGAATTGAAATGTATTGGCATGGCGTGTATGTATTGGAATTGGCATGTACTGCAAGTGGTTCTTACAAATCCAGAGTCCCGATTCCCCTGAATGGGGGATTCTCACTCGGACGGGACGCTCACGCTTCTCACCCAAGCGCGAGCCGGATTTGGGTCTGCGTCGGAGCCCCCGCTCTTCCCTAGCCATTCCCGATGCTTCCTGAGCTGTGCTGGCATCGGCAAATTTTGGGAGAGGCGGAGCTGGTGCCGCATCACCGGTGCGGTGCGCTGAGCGCTTAGCTGCTCATCAGCGACAGTCCTGTAGGGGAGAGGGATAGACGGAGGACTCTTATTTGTGTTCTGAGGCCTCGGGTACGTTTCGACGTTACCCCTCTCTCTGTGCCGACGCAGACTCGTCCTGCACAGTCTCCGCTCCATCGGCATGAGCGGCACCCTCACCGTGTTCTTGCACGCCCTGCGGAGCGAGCGAGTGAGCGAGCGAGCGAGTGAGTGAGTGAATGAGTGAGTGCGGCTGTCGTCTCCAGAGCTGGGTATCCAGGTGACAGCTCTCCTGAGGAGTAACTGCCCCCTAATTCTTCACCGCCGTCACCCAAGATGACTCCTGCCCCCCGCCCCCCTCGCCCCGCTGCGGATGTTTTATCGCTTTGCCTGTCCTGTTTCCCTTCATCCTCTCTGAATCCTCTCGTCTTAAATAACCGCGTTCCCAAAATAAATAAAAATCAGCCTGCTAGCCCGTGCTAACAGGAAGAGAGTCTCTCAGTGCTGAGGAGAGAGCCCAAAAGGGACACTGTGCTGAGGAGAGAGCCCAAAAGGGACACTGTGCTGAGGAGAGAGCCCAAAAGGGACACTGTGCTGAGGAGAGAGCCCAAAAGGGACACTGTGCTGAGGAGAGAGCCCAAAAGGGACACTGTGCTGAGGAGAGAGCCCAAAGGGACACTGTGCTGAGGAGAGAGCCCAAAAGGGACACTGTGCTGAGGAGAGAGCCCAAAAGGGGACACTGTGCTGAGGAGAGATAGAAAGAAAGAGTGGCTGAGAGAGAGAGGGGGAAACAAAGAAATAGAGAGGACTGCAAATGGGGGGTGGGGGCTGCAACTCTGGGACACTTTGTCCTGAGCCCCGGCCCGAGGGAGGGTGATACAGGATATGGGGTGAAAGAATTTTTTTTTTTGTCCTGGGCCCAATATTTTGCCCTGGGCCTGAGAATTCGTAGCTGAGGCCCCTGGAAATGGGCGAGGGCGTTTGGCCGATCCCACGTCTGATCTGCAGCGCAGGTGTACCGTAAGTGAATAAGATCCCCATCTACATTCAGGCATTTGGTCAGCCATTTAATCAGATTACCCCCTGATTGCTGTTATGATTATCATCAGGGAAAGCAGAAATCCAAACCCGGGGTCTGCTGTTTCTCCAGTTCCCCTTAGAGAGAATAGCCTAAAAAACCCGGCACCTCCCTCCCTCCCCGGGCTGTCCCGTTAAGCCCCCTTCCAGACCCCGTCCCGTCCCTTTTTCCCAAAGACAGAGACTCTGGGGTAATCACGTCTTTCTGGCTGAATTGCGAAACGACCTACCCCGCCGCACTCTTTCGGTGAAAGGGAGGGGCGAGCCTAACGCCTGCCATTGTGCCCTTTGCCTGGATGTCCATATGGCTTCTTCATGACTGTCAACCGCGCGCATTTTGATAGCCCAATTTGACGACAAAAGGCACGCAATATAGCGGGGAGTAACTCTAAGCCGGGGAATACGGAGCCTTTGTCTCGCGCCGATTTGTCAGTTCCGTACCACTTCCACTGAAAGAGCTAATGACATATTTGGCGTTCATTTTATGTTCACTCGGAGAACCATTACGGACACAAAAGGGGGAGAAAGTGTTTGGTGAGACATCAGTGGCTTCGCATAGACATAGCTCTGTGGCTCTGTGGTTAGTCCTGTGTGTTTTTCTGTAAATATGTTTTAAAGCTCTGCTCCTAAATAAAGTAAAGTGCTATAGGCTTTTCAGTGCAATGCAAACTGTCTTGTGGGCATGTTTCCATGACGCATTCCAAGGCAAATACAGTGTACTTTGGAGAGGTAAGAGAACCACTCAACAAGCCCGGCATTTCTAAAATGTCTGCCATGGAAAAAATAAATTGCAGGATTTAAGTAAAAGCCGCGTGTTATGTGTGGTAAACCAGAAGTATAAATAAGTGTAACATGAAAGTAACCATGTTACTATTGTAGTGTGTAATTATAGTTTTAATTTATTATGATATTTATTTCGGTAACTTGCGTTATTCTCTCTCAGTGAAATAAGTCAAATAAACTCAAGTGAAGGTCTATAAATAAAGTCTACATTTTTTCTGAACCGTATTAAGGTAATTATATTATATGTGAATACAGATTTTGGACTGCTGCTTTGGTTGTCCGAACAGTAAAACAAAGTTGAATTGGAAGACTTTGACTGAAGCGAACAGTTCAATATATCAAAATCATTCCCTGTTTCATCAATGAGGAGAGTTAACTTGCATTCAAAGGGTAACATGTTCAAATAGAAAGTTGGTCAGTGGTCGACTCATGGGTAAAGTATACAAACAATGTTAACTTTTGACTATCCCGCTGCTTCACATATTTGTAATGTATATAACATAAAATAATGTATATAACAAAGCTCCCCTTCAGGTAAAAAAAAAAGATCAAATTGGGCTGGAAGTGTGTGTTTTCTTTCTTTAGCAATTCTGCTGAGGTAGCCTGGAAGCAGATAGCCAGTTAAGCAGACTCCCCTTGTAGAAATGGTAAAATGGGTTTCAGACGGAATCTCTCAGACAAACGAGAGTCTGAATAATTTCACATTAGAACAGTTAGTTTCAGATGCGAGACACATGTTTTCCAGGAACTCCGAACAAGGACTTTCTCAGTCAGAGGCAGTAAAAAATGCAGACAATGCAATCTTGATTTAGTTTTTTTCTGGGTGGACCTGTAAGACATTAAAAATGCTTTGGGCCAAATTGTTACTATGCTGGAGAGCTATGGAGTAAATCTGCATTACACCCAAGCTTACCTCACCCAGGTCATGAACGCCAGTAGGCCTAATCACTGGGATGAGGTGCCGTTCATTTAGATACGTCTTGCATAAGCAGACAGCCCAGCAAAGAAATCCATACAGACTGTAACACTGAGGGAAAAAAAGTAAAATGGGAGAAACGTCCAGAAAGATTATTTGAATAACTGCTAACTTTTACTCATCAGGACATAACAAACAAAGTTCATCTCTGTAAAAACTTAAAGAGTTTTGTTAGCAACAGATTAGCCGTCGGCTTTTGCGAGAGGTTCAGAAGGGGACACCGGCTCCGTCTAGTACTGGCGGGAGCCCAAGACCGAAAAAACAGCCGAGTAATCGAATCCGTGCGGTAGATCTACACAGCACCTGCTCCGGGAAAATGTTTCTCTCTTCTTATTTCTTTCTTCGTTGGCACGCGATTGAGGTCAGCGTCGCCTGAGGGCCCATCGATCACGATCGTCACGTTCGTCCGCGCGAGCGTTCGTTTTGGCAGCCGACGTTGTCCGAGGAAGAGGGAGAGAGAGAGAGAGGGAGAGAGGGAGAGAGGGAGAGGGAGAGAGGAGAGAGAGAGAGAGAGGGAGAGAGGGAGAGGGAGAGAGGAGAGGAGGGAGAGGGAGAGAGGGAGAGAGAGAGAGAGAGAGAGAGAGAGAGAGAGAGAGAGAGGGAGAGAGGGAGAGAGGGAGAGAGGGAGAGAGGGAGAGAGAGGGAGAGAGGGGTTGGAGTTAGGAAACGGGGAATACTTTTCGCTGTCTTTGTGTTCTTAATCCTCGGGGGCCCCCTGAGAAGGAGCGGTGTCCGCGATGCGGGACCGAGGAATTCCCCCTCACACCGGCTCTCGCCGTGACTGCTGGAGGTGTGGGAACGTTGAGGGCCAGGCCTCTGTGGAGTATCGCCTGGCGTTAGGCAAAGAAAACAACGGCCACGACTTTGGCCTTGAATGTAACCATCCTTCAGGTCATATCCACGAATAAAGTTTTCGGTTTTAAGACGAGCGTATGAACCATTGCATTTCGGTGGTATCGTGTTCATATGCGATGTTTTTATTTTTATTGTATGAAAGGCATGTTCTGGTGAAAAGTGCATTCAGGTGTCAGAGGTTTCTGAAAAAGGTCATGTGCAGAATGGCTGCTTTATCTTATCTACTGATCTATCTTTAAGTGGCTGATAGTGGTGATTGAATGGATGCAGACACTGAGTGGAGTCTGACAGGTCAGTTCTCAGAATGTCGGACTTTGACTGTGAACCTTTGAACAGGTTGGGCAGGCCAGAGCGTCAGTCTCCAAGTGGTCAGGCTTAACCAATGAGCTCATAGCAAATGATCATGTGACAAGTCCAGACAGATGGCCCATAAACACACCATTGTTTAAACACTTGAATGGTCTCAAATCAGTGACTCAAGGACCCGGCCGTACACAGGGATAACTGCTCTGCTAACGGTTCACATTCGTCTGGTCGTGCTGGAGACGAGCGACGTGAAAGCGTTTATTTTTCGACGTTCCTGTCCTCTACGTCGTGCCCTTATCCTGGACAGGCGTACGTTGAGCCCTGAGGTGATATGTAGGTGCTCTGAGCAGAAGGGTGTGGCTCTGATAGCGATTGGCTTTTGTCTGACCGCTGTGTGTCTGCCCGCTCTGCCTTGTTGCTCAGACGCATACGGGGTAGTTTTCTGAAGGTAGAGCCTTCAGTCAGAGCCTGAGCGATGTCATAGGCTTCCCAGGAGGTTAGCGCTGCCGGGAGAATTTACGGGGTGATCGCCGCAGGAGTGTTGAGAGAGAGAGAGGGAGAGAGAGGGAAGGGGAGAGTGAGAGAGTGAGGGAGGAGGGGAGAGAGAGAGGAGGGAGGAGGGGAGGAGAGAGAGAGTGAGAGAGAGAGAAAGGAGGGAGGGAGGAGGGGAGAGAGAGGGAGGAGGGGAGAGTGAGAGAGAGAGGCCCTGAAATACCAAGAGATGAGCCCAAAGAAGAGTCCCCTCAGCCAGCTAGTCTTGAAGCTTAGTTCATTAACCCCTACTAACACAAAGCAGCCTCAAGACAGCAACATACAAACAATTAGAGTCAACCAAATTATAGCAAAACATAAAGAAAATTACATCACCTATTGGGACACACAAACAAAAACACAAAGCAAATTAGAATGCTATCGGGCCCTAAAAAGAGAGTACACTGTGGCAGATTACCTGACCACAGTGAAAGATTCAAAAACTAGGAAAATATTGACAAGATATAGACTCAGTGAACACAACCTGGCTATCGAGACAGGTAGACACCGGCAGACCTGGCTGCCCAGAGAGGACAGGTTGTGCTCACTTTGCGACACTGAAGAGGTGGAGACAGAGCTTCATTTCCTCACAAAATGTGAGAAATACAGAGAGACAAGGTCACTGTTCTTCCTAAAAATGAAAAAAATCTGCCCACAATTTGAGATGCACTCAGAGACAGAGAAGCTGCCATTCCTTTTGGGAGAAAGAAGGGAATGTGTAGATTTGGCAGCACAATACATTGCCACTTGCCACAAACTGAGGGACAGGGAGTAACATTGACACCAGAAAAGTAACATTATTATAGTTAATTGACACTTTGTATGTGTTATGTTCTCGATATATAATTTTATTTCTGTGGATTGTCTGGATTTTATATTTTTTCTGTTTATTGTAGTTAAATTGTTATTGCCTGTCTGTTATATTTGTCATGTGAGTGAATGCTTTGGCAATGTAAGTGTACCCTTACCATGCCAATAAAGCTTATTGAATTGAATTGAATTGAATTGAATTGAATTGAATTGAATTGAATTGAATTGAATTGAATTGAGAGGGAGGAGGAGGGGAGAGAGGGAGGGAGAGAGAGAGAGGGAGGAGGGGAGAGTGAGAGAGAGAGAGAGAGAGAGTGAGAGAGAGGGAGGGAGAGTGAGAGAGAGAGAGAGTAAGAGAGGGATATATGTTGGGAGTGAGAGAGAGAGGAGGGATGAGAGCCGGGCGGCCGTGGCGGCAAAGCAAATGCGCACACGGATGCATCGGCGCGGTGCAATCGCCACGGAAACCCGCGTCGCGGCGTAAATAGCGCCCTGTCAGAGCACAGCCGGGCCCGGTGGCAGTTTGATCTGTCTGCAGAGGAGCTTCTGCATCCATAACGGGCCCTTCTGCCATCGCGCTGTCACAGATCTGGAGTCCCAACCTCCTCCGCTTTCCCCCCTTCTGAATGGAGTCTTCTGGTGGGAAACCTGACAGCTTGGTTCTTTCTTTATGCTTAAATAAAAGAATTACCGTCGTTTTGATGGTTCTTTACCTTGTCAGTCTTCTCGTGGTCTTGTGTTCGCGAGTCAGATTCAGTAGGTTACAGAGTGTAACTCAGGTACATGCAGGTGCAGATCCATCTTCATGCAGAGAGATCCCAGGGAGGTGGTGTAATATATAAATCCCTCTCGAAGTTAGATGAGATTATTTCTTTTGTCCGTCGTGAAGGCGAGTCAAATCCAAGATAAACCATGACTCATGTTCTCATGGCTGAAACTGCTTGCAGTTGGTAGTGGGCCTAAACAGTAATGAAGCTGCACTCAGCAAAGTTTACATGCTGGCAAATACACGGCAAAATGTTTATACGATTATCTGTGTGTATGATCTTATTATGCGTTTAGTGAATAATGAATGAGAGGAGATGTAATGCTGTTTATAGTTTTGCCTTAATATGGCAGATGCTGAGGATCCTACTCTATTGTAAACCCATAGCACTAACGAGGCTTCCAGTCAACTCTGCCAGGGAAAGGATTAAACAAAAATCATGTTGCAAAATTTAACTGTGTAACTTAACAAACTGAAAAAGACAGTGGTAATGATGAAGGCTTTAGTTTTAGTTTAGCTTAATTTTAGTTTTAGATTTACATATAAATATATATATATTAAAAAATATATATAGTAGGGTGCACAGATGAGGTCAGGGGTGTATAAGGCATCTCACAGAGCAGATGGATGATTAAGGTAACTACGTAACAAATAAATAAACAGACGAGCAATATGGTGACATTTATTCCAGCACAAGGGGTGGGAATTGGGGGCATGTCTGTGATTAACGTGAAGGAGGTCTGACAGAGGGAGGCACGTCCCAAGACTCACTGTTGTTTTCTGACAGGCTGAAGTGGGGGGAGTGGGGGAGGGAGCGAGGGTGGGGGTGGTTGGCCTTTGAGAAGAAGACAAAGGAATCATTTGGCTTCGTTACTCTGTGGTCTCCCCCCCCCCCCACCCCACCGACCCAACCCATTCATTAAAACCTTTCCAGCCAGTAAACCAATTAAGCCAATTAAGCACGAAAACACAAGGCAACTTGTTCCTGCCACTTCTGCGTGCGTGGGGGTGGGGTGAGGGGATGGGGGGGGGGGGGTAGCCATATGACAAGGGTAACGGAAAGGATGGGGGGGCTGCAAATGTCCCAAAGAGAGTCAGATTAGGCACTTTTGTTTCCTCTAATTGTGAAAAATCTGCTTAGCGCCTTGTTAGCGGCTGGTCCACTCGTGCATATCAATACCGAACCCAGAATCATAAATTTCGGTCTCTACAGAGACGCGCCGCATGAAAAATTCATAACGCTTTACATACTGTACGCCTCTCAATAGCTCATCCCTGGGTTCCCGTCCTGCCCGATGCGTTGGCGATCAGCCAAGGCGGGGGGAACGCGCTCCTTATTAAGAGCAGCGAGGCTGCTCGCTTTGGTAGCGTTGCGGTGACACTGAACCTGCCTCGTGTAAACACACCCTAATAAGGACGGAGTGTAGCACAGTGGGTAAGGAACTGGGCTTGTAACCGAAAGGTCGCAGGTTCGATTCCCAGGTAAGGACACTGCCGTTGTGCCCTTGAGCAAGGTACTTAACCTGCATTGCTTCAGTATATATCCAGCTGTATAAATGGATACAATGTAAAAAGTTGTGTAAGTCGCTCTGGATAAGAGCGTCTGCTAAATGCCTGTAATGTAATGTAATAACTCTCTGTGCAGCGTACCTCGTTCCCCCTTCAGAATCTCTTGCTCCCAAAGCCGTCGTATCCCATAATCCTCTGCGGTGTTCGCGCCGCACAGATGCTAACGCGCGGCCCGTTGTAAGGCTCTGGGATTGAGGGGCGACTCTGCGGGTGCTGAAAGGCTGTCTCACGCATAGCACTCCGTCCTGCCTCTTTTGGTCTCGTTTCCTGGCCACTGTCTATGTTGAAGCTCTTGTAAGCCGCTTGTCTTCTCTTTCTCTCTTCCCTCTCCCCATCTCTTTCTCTCTGTTCTCTCCCCATCTCTTTCTCTCTGTTCTCTCCCTGTCTCTTTTTCTCTCTGTCCTCTCCCCGTCTCTTTCTCTCTGTCCTTTCCCCATCTCTTTTTCTCTGTCCTCTCCCCATTTCTTTCTCTCTGTTCTCTCCCTCTCTCCCTGTCTCTTGTTCTCTCTGTCCTCTCCCTCTCTTTTTCTCTGTCCTCTCCCATCTCTTTTTCTCTTTTCCCTCCCTGTCTCTCTCTCCTCTCCCCGTCTCTCTCTCTCCTCTCCCTGTCTCTCTCTCCTCTCCCTCCCTCTCTCTCTCCTCTCCCTGTATCTTTCTCTCTCACCATCTGCTTTCTCTCCTTCTGTCACAGCAGTGTCACGCATGGGGGCACTCCCTGAATGACAAAATAGAAACTTATTTCATTTAGTTAGCCATCTCTCTCTCTCTCCCGCTCTCTCCCTCCCCCCTCTCTTTCTAACTCACTCTCTCTTTCCCTCCCTCCCTCTCTCTCCATCGCTCCCTCCCTCCCTCTCTCTCTCTCTCTCTGAGAAACTATGTCTCTTTTATCTTGTCTGAAAGTGTTACAAGCGGACTATGGCGAGGAGGATGAATGGCACTCACTGAGCGCTCATTGTGTGCATCGCCCCTTTCTCCTCCACGTCTCCCTTTCTGGGTTTCCTCCCCCTCCCTCATCCCCCCATTTCCCCTCTTTTTCTGTATCGGAACAAAGCCTTTCTTTTTCCTTCGTTCAATTACAACATTTCTGGCTCATTTGGACTGTTTATTTTTGATTGTGAAGGGGGGGGGCACCACGTATCTGGGCTGGGCTTGAGTCCAGATGGCCATTCATAAGAAACATTCCTTCCCTATGACAAGTAGAGTACAGTAGAGCGGGCCAGGAAGTTATCCATTGAGAATAAGCTGCATGGTGATCTGGCCTGGCAGTCACTAGTTCTCTGCTTCTAAGCAATCAAGCCAGAGTACAGCACGGCACTTACTGACTCACTCCCAGTCCATCTGTCCGGTACCGGTGCATCCGAGTCAACAGAGCCGAGCGTCGACACTCACCCCACCTCAGTCTGACTGCGGGATCATCCTGACCCAGGTCCCGGTGGCCTGTGCGTTTGTGTGAACGGAGGACGGGGGTGATCTCTCATTCCTGATTTTAGTGGCCCTGACAGGGCTCTCTTACAGCCTAAATAAATCCTAGTGATTTAGTTAGGCTGTAGGAATGCATCAGCCCCCCCCCCCCCCCCCACCCCCCCCAGATAACATTGTCCCGCTCACAGTAATGTGTTCAGGTAAGGGTTTCAATAACCTGGGCTGAGGTTAGTGAGGAATAGTAGACTGAAAGAGTGGTTGATTTCAGAATTAAATTTCTACCTTTTTTGGCCAGTGCTGTCTGCTGCTAACCGAATGCATTCAGTCCCATTTGATTCAGTTCAAACGCATTCTTTTGCGAGGGTTGCCATGACGACGCGCAACACTTCAAATATTTCTCGCTGCATTATTTAGACAACGGGCCCCTCTGCCATGGACTGAAGTATTCATAACTTTCAGTGCTTTTCAGCTGCCTAAAATACATGCCGTTTGAATGCGCCCGTTGCTAGCTGCCTAGCTTTACTTTCTCTCTCGCCTTCACGATGAAGTCATAATTTTATACTGACAAATACATAACCTTTAAATTCATCTTTTCGTGACTGATGACACATTTGGGCAGTGTATTGTGTATGGTCTGTGTTAAATGCTGTTCTCTTTCCTTGTCTTTCGGACATAACTGTGCAGAGGGAAGAGTAGTGGTCTGATACAGGCAGGAAAAAGAAAAGAGAGAGAGATGGACAGGGTCCTCTGTTAGTCTGTTAGTGTTGGCAGTAAACACTTCAGTGCATTTTCATTTCTTTTCTTTTTCAGCCAATATTTTTTTATTTTTTGTATGTATCGATCATAATGTTGCATAAACTCATGTCTGAGATTGGCAGGCTTTTGCCGGGTAATTCCGAAGCATTCTTGGAAAAGCACTAACGCCTTTCTCCAGAGTTTCTATGCAAACTGTAGTGTATATTCTGGCATCCACAAAACGTATGATGATATCATAGAAAGTACAAAAAGCTTATTGTACAGTATCTCCACATAGAATGCTTTCAAGTCTGCCTAATAGAGTCTTGCAGAATAACAAGAATGGCATTTAAATGCACAATAATTTGACTTGAAGTTGGAGCCTTGTGGTTGATGAAATGTTTGAGTCAATGAAAATCTCTCAGGAGTGAGGAAGACCTAGTTTAGTTCTTGTTTGTCAGGTTAACAGTTAATGTCAGTCTTTCCTGTGATGAAAAACAGTGTACTAAGCTAGTTTCTACAGTGAGGAGCAGTCAGTTCGTAGAGCATTCGTTCTATGTATTTATTTAAAAAAAATAAAGATATTTTGTTTCCTCTCTTTGAGGAATTACAGTTAACAGGCACCATCTCTTCTGTGAAGAACTTACAGTATGATTTAGTGTGGAGGGTTCATGAAGCCGTTGCCTGGTGGTGAAAGACCGGTTCATTTGGGGGCTCCCTTCCTAGCTCCACAGTAAATGGACCCCGTCTCCGTGTGGAGGAGCAGTTCCTGTGTACTCTCCCCTCGGTGCAGAGCGGTTTATGGAGCCGTGCGTTCCGTGAGTTACGGCACGGCTGGGTGCCGCTGGTCAGGGGCGGGTTTTTCGGGGCGAGGGTCCGCGGCGGGGGCCGGCATTACGAGATGTTCCTTGAGCTCTTGCCCCGCCCTCGGGCCTCCGCCCTGGCGATTGGATGATTTACGGCCAATCGCTGCGGCTGAAGTGTTGCGGCTGTGATTTGTGGCTTCCCCAGGATGCCGGGTCGTCTCCCTCTGAGCAGAAGTACTTTGTCTCAGACAGGGCTGGGCTTTTCTCCTCTCCCCTCCTCTCCTTTCCTCTTCTCTCCTCTCCTTTCCTCTCCCTTCCCCTCTCCTCTCTTCCCTCTCCTCTCCTCTCTTCCTCCTCCTCTTCTCCTCTCCTCTCCTCTCCTCCCCTCTCCTCTCCTCTCCTCTCCTCCCCTCTCCCTTCCTCTCTCCTCTCCCTTCCCCTCCTTTCCTCCCCTCTCCCTTCCTCTCTCCTTTCCTCTCCTCTCCTCTCCTCTCCTTCCCTCTCCTCTCTTCCTCTCCTCTCTCCTCTCCTCCCTCTCTTCCTCTCTCCCTCTCCCTCTCCTCTCTTCCCTCTCCTCTACTCTCCTCCTCTCTTCTCCTCTCATCTCCTCCCCCCCCCCATGTGAGGCCAGCTTCCTGTCTCACAAGCTCACTCCGAGGAGCTGTCACGCCCGGTGGAATCCGCGCTTTCGCAAACTGGGCTCTGCCCCTCCGGTGTGGGTGTTTGCCAGTTCGAGTCCAGGAGTCGTCCGACTCGTATCACCTTGAGCTGTGGTGTGGTTCCTCTTATCTGTTTCCTGTGGCAGGCCATCGCTCAGCAACCACTTAGAGAGGCAGGAAAGCCTCACTCAGCTGGGATACGCTGCGTGTGCTAACGCTGACAAACAGTTAGATGAAGATTAATGTGCACAAGTGAGAATTCTCCCGTTTCACAGCTCTTGAATGACTTCAGTCATTGAGCAAGTATTAGTGCCATCAGCAGAGCTATGTCAGTCAATTTACCTGGTGTAACTCTAGCTAGAGTTCAATGACCTTGCCTTAAAATATTGCCTAAAAGTATGTATATTTCACTCTTTTTAATATTTTAAAGGATGAATTCTGGTTCTAAATGAAGATGACATGATAGAAGGACAGACAAAATGAAAGTCTCTCCCCTGGAGCCATAGGCTCATGGTTGGCCTGAGGAAGATGTCCAGGCATACCTGGGCTGATTACCTGTAAATCTCAGGTGTGCATGGCTGTACATGGTGAGACTCTGCAGCCCTGAGAGCCTCCTGACTGTAAACCCTGACTGGAGCCCAAAAGAAAAGGAGCAGCCCTCTAGGAATTTCTCCCCGCACCCCTCTAGGAGATGTTGTCAGGGCCGGCCCGTGGCATAAACGGTCTATGCGATTGTTTAGGGCCACAACCGCTAGGGGGGGCCACACGACCACGAGGGGGGGGGGCACAGGATACAATGTTTATCTAAGGTAAATACCGTTATTTTCGCAATTACGTTATTCATCCTCTATCGCGGAACTGGTGGTATAAATTTTAAACGGAATGGCAACTGAACATTTCATTACAATGTAACGTAAGAATGACTTTACTAAGAATCCAACAGCACCCATCCCCCCCCCCCCCCCCCCGATGTTGTGCTACCGTGTCTGACACTAGGTTCAGGTATAACCCCTTAACCAGCGGTCCAGAGATGATCTGTCTCACTGTCTGGCACAAGCTGGTGTCACAAACTCTATGGTTCACAGCTCTAAGATAGACACATGTCACTGTGAATGCCTTGTGGGCTTTGTGATTGTGTGGGCACTGGCCCGCATTGAAAGGAATCCAATAAATGCAGAAAGAAAAACTGCAATAAGCACGCCACTTACTTTCTGACTTATCTTTTCTTGACAGCTTGGGGACAATCTGGACCTGGACTGTTGAACAGTTTCCTCAAAAAAAAAAATAATAAGAAAAAAAATCTGTGCTTTTTAAGCAGACTGAAAACACATTACATAATTTCACAATCAATAACGGGAGTCTGGATTTGGATGATAAATGATTTTTTGCTGAAAACATTAATGACTCAGTGTTTTCCAATGCTACTCAAGTCTCTTCAGCCTCAAGTGGACAAAACATTCTCCTTAAAAAAAAAAAAAACATCTGTGTTTGTCCCAAAAAAATCTCCAAAACGGTTTATCAGTACAGCCACAAGACAGCTTAGACAGCAAATAAAAACCATGGAAGTAGTTCTCCCTTATAAAAAAGAAAGGACATTCTTTTTACACTGTGGGCAGTGGTGCTGTTTTTGTCTTTGGGGTGGGGCGGAGGGGACGGGTGGGGGGGGCAACTATTTTTTAGGAGAATGTTTTTGTTTTATGTCTTTTTTGTTTTGTCAGGGGGGTGCAGTATGAATGAAAGCCATTAAATAGCCTTAGTCAAGGAGAAAAAATGTGGGCGCCCTTACCCCCGTGAGCTCCACACCGCCCCCCCCGCCCCCTCCCCCGCGTGGCCCCCTCACCCCTGCACCGTGTCGGCCTGGGGCTTTGTGAGGGGTCCCCCCCCCCCCAGGGCTGAAAGAGACGCTCAGCATGGAGCCTTCAGTGTTCCCCCATCTTTCTCCTACCCCAGAAACATTGCAAGAAAAGATGAAACGTCCACACAGGCTCGCTTTGAATATTAAAATAAAAAGATTGATCCGCAAGAAAGGGAAGGGGAGAGAAGAACAAGACTGGGGGGTGTGTGTGTGTGTGTGGGGGGGGGGTGTTTGGTCATGGTACAGAGATTGAAAGGGGAGTGGGCTCCCAAACTTGTGCATTGTATTTTGTGTTTATCACAGTTCTCGTCGCTGCAAGGCTCCGTAGTACCGAGCGGACATTTTCTCCATCGTTTCTCTTGGCGCGGATGTGGGGGCTCGGTTGAAGCTGTTGGATTGTGAAGGGCCTGGCTTCTCTGTTCTCACACGGAGTTTGGGAATTTTGCAGAGACATGGGTTCAGTACTGCTGTGGCAGTCTGTCTGTCTTTTTTAAAAATTTGCCAACAGGTATCCAGTAATCTCAAGCTTGCCAAAGCCGATTCTGGGAAAATTGGTTCTGGGGGTAAACGTATGGCATTTCGCTTGTTTATTTGGGTTTGTTGTGGGAACACAGATAAAGGTGTTTTTTGGTGGAAGTCCACTGCGATAGATTCTGGAAAAAGCGGGGTGAAATGGACTGGACCGAACTTTGTGTGAGGTAGTTTTGGGGGAGCGGCTCGGAGAAAGCGGATTTTGGGAAGCGCGTGGTTTCTGGGGGAAAGGCCTGCTGAACGGGGCCAGGTGAAGACGGGGTTTGGGGGCGCGGCGCTGGAGGAGGAGAAGGACGGGGCGGCATGTGGCTGAGCGCTCTCCTGGCCGCCGTTCTGGCAGAGCTGGCCCTGTTGGGGCTCCCGCAGGGGGGGTCCCACGGGGCGCCCCGCCACGGGGGGCTCCGCGGCTCCCCGGCTCACTGGTGCAGACGGCAGCGGGGGTCCGTCCTGCTGGGGCGACACCTCGCCCCCCTCCCTCTGAGACACTCCGGCAGCCGGGGACACAGGTGCAGCCAGACCTTCCAGAGTAAGTAAGGAGCACCGCACCGTAGAATAACCATAGAATCTACCAATACACCAGACCTGCTCTGTAAGTAAAATAAATACAGATCTGTTTTCGGAGCTAAATCTTTCTGCTCTATTGTTTATTCACTGTCTGTAAGAGCATGTGAATCTTAAATGTTGAGTAGTACGTATTACTCTATGGCCTTCCAGAACACTTTGTCTTACTGATTCACTCTCCAGGGCCTGTATTCATAAAGAGTGATTGATTGATTGGTTGATTGATTGGTTGATTGATTGATTGATTTTTAGCTCACATTGGATAATACTCGGATGTAGATGGGGGGACAGCTGTTTCGTCTTCCCATTACGAGTTGATAGGCACAACTGGTCCTACTCTGAAATGTTTCATGAATGCGGAACATCGTAAAAAAAAAAAAATCATAATGGGATCTTCAAATCTAATTCTCGAAATCATCAAACGCTACGCTCTGCTCCCAAAACGCGCGTGGTTGCTTTGTTCTTTCACAGAATGCTACTAGCTCACTCGCTTTCTCTCACCCACTCCTCTTTCAGCCTTCAAGAGGCTAATGCTAAACAGGACTCAGAGAGAGAGAGAGAGAGAGAGAGAGAGAGAGAGAGAGAGAGAGAGAGAGAGAGGGAGAGAAAGAGAGAGAGAGGGGGATTAAGACTAAGTTCATTTCAAGTGTCCTTGAGCTATGCTCCCTGTGGATGGCGGGGGGATCTTTGTGATTTACAGCGCACACAGCCGGGCGCTCTTGTGCGAAGCCTCGACAGTCTAGTCCAGTTTGTTTTTAATTTGGCATCCTTGCGATGGAAAGGGCCCCACCTGGAGAGGGCCGGGCCGTAGTTTTGATGTTTTTGTGTGCGCTAAACTTGTCCGCAGTAAGTGCTTCATCCTGTTTTACTGGAGGGGCCTGTTTCTGTGGTGGTTTGAGTGCCTGCGATCTCCGTGGCCTTGTGTGAAGGACTGCTTTTGCATCCTCCCAGAGGGGTTTTTGGGGAAGCGGGTTGTGAGTTGGCAAACTCAATATCCTCACGTCGAACGGCTTATTTCTGTTTCATTGGAGAGGGTGGCGAGGGGTGGAAGGGGGGCGGGGGACGGGGGACGGGGGACGGGGGACGGGGGGGGGGGGTTTAGGAGTTGTCTGGGAGTTGTTGTCCTTGTGCAGAGCTTTGTCGTGGTTGGTTTTATGTTCCCGCAAGGCGCCAGGGAGGCAGGTGATTTGGCCCGGCTGTTAAAAGCGCTCCGCTGTCTCCCTTCCCGACTCAAATGTGTCATTTTCCCTGCATCAACGCCGGGCTGATCAAGGTCGCCCTTGGCGGAGAGGCGACGGTTGGTGAGTCACTGCAGTCAGACGGGTCTGTGATGTCACTCGGTGTGTGTACTGATGACACGAGCGAGTGGGAAGCAGCGCAGGCATAGGCAACTGTAAACCTGCATAGCTTATTCATTCTATGGTGTGACCTTATTCATGAGCTTATTCATTCTATGGTGTGACCTTATTCATGAGCTTATTCATTCTATGGTATGACCTTATTCATGAGCGTATTCATTCTATGGTGTGACCGTTAAGACAGCTGTAAACGGTGAACTACAACCTGCATAGCTTAGTCATTCTATGGTACGACCATAGTGAATGCAGTGAACAGTGAACTGCAACCTGTGTAGCTCTTTCATTCTATGGTATGACCGTAGTGAATTCAACAAACGGTGAACTGCAACCTGTGTAGCTTATTCATTCTATGGTATGACCGTAGTGAATTCAACGAACGGTGAACTGCAACCTGTGTAGCTTATTCATTCTATGGTATGACCGTGGTGAACGCAGTGAAGAGAGGGCACGTGATCCACCGTGAGCGTGCGTGCGTGCGTGCGTGCGTTTGTCTCTCTCAGCGGTCTGCTTGTTTACCGACGGTAGGGCTGCATCGTCGAATCCGTTCACTAACCTTGCCCGTATTTGCAGGACCGATTTCCGTGAATTAATTTGTAGTCCAGACTAATACATAACACAGCTCACTGAAATGTGTGAATGATAACGTGGCCCTTGATGTAAGACATGATGAAGCGTCGCCTTTTAAACTCAAGTGGCTTCCCAGGATTCCAAGACGTCTCCAAGATCACCATGCTTAAGTGAGGGTCAATGTAAAGGTCAAGCGAGGTCAATGTAAAGGTCAAGTGAGGTCAATGTAAAGGTCAGGAGGCAAGGCCGAGGTCACAAACGTGTTGGTATTGATTTTTTCCCCGAGTTCAACTCGATGTGGTCTGGTCTTCCAGTGTAGCACAACTGTCACATCTCCACAAACCGCAGACACATTCGTCTGGCCTGCTGGGAAATTGAGTTTTTTTCTTCTTTTTTAAAATGTGTTGAAATAAGACAAACAGCAATATAAAAAAGATTGGGTGTGAGTGTGAGACAAAACACAGTCCACATACTGTACTGTAGTCTTTTTTTTTTTTTTTTACAAATAAAGCACTCAGACACTTGGCGTTGGTACGTACATCTAGGAAAAATCCATCGATGGATTTTTGCAGAGGATATCATTCTTTATTGCCTTTTCTCTCCACTTTGCGAGAAGAAGACTTCATTTTCGTCGCGAGCTTCGCATGAAGTGTGTGTGTGCAGCCTTTATGGAGTGCTGTGTGCTCTTTATAAAGCGTATGTCATTACGGTTTCATTTTTGCGCTGTTTTTTCTTGTTGCTTTGGGCTATGAGGTGAAGGGAAAAATGCACAGAGGGAGGAGTGTTTGAGGCATGAGGAAATGAACTGGAAGGCTTGTGGTCGGTCACACAGCTCTCTGAGTTTATAAGTTAAGTTGTGCCTTTGTGTAATGAGTAGGTCTGTGAGATTCTGACTTGGTTTGGTGAGGTTTTAAGTGCGTGCCTTCTCGATGCGAATCCCCAGTCTGGTTTTTCAGGATTGTGAGTGGAGTCTTCCGCCTCAAACACTGTGTGCTGTAAAAGTGAAAGCTTAGCAAAAGTAATGTGGGCTCAGTGTGACACAGTATGGCTCAGGTGCTGATGCAGGAGAGTGTGTTTCGGTAGAAAGTGTGCAGGTAAAATCACGACTTGTTAGTGTTGCTGAGAAATTAGAGCAGGTATGACATAGAATTTACATCCATTTATACAGCTGGATACATACTGAAGCGATGCATGTTAAGTACCTTGCTCAAGGGTACAATGGCAGTGCCCTATCCTGGAATCAAACCTGCAACCTTTTGGTTAGAAGCCCAGTTCCTTACTCATTATACTACACTGCCGGCACATTATTCTACACTATGTAGGTTTTTTTCATACCAAACCAAAGAAGGCTTTTCTAAGCCAAGTTTGACGCCCCCCCGCCCCCCCCATCCGGCAGTGCTGGGGGGTCTCATCTCTCAGCGTCTGCTCCCTCACCTCCCAGTTTCCTCGATCTGACGAGGTGGAGCCCTTTCCCAAAAAAGAGCGATGTTTTCAGGCTACCCTCTCTCTCAGCTGCTGGTCAGGGGGTCATTGACTTGACGCTCGGCTCAGATGACCTCACGGCCGAAGGCGTTTGAGTAAATTTGGCGAAGTGTGACCGATGTCTGCCCCGTACAGTAGCAGGGGGCGAGCAGCGGTGCTACAGGTTGCCCCCCATCCGTCAGGAAACGAGGGGCCGTGGTTTCACACACCTCATTTCGGAAATAGAATTGGACCTTGCGGAACGAAAACGGGTCTGTGAATGATATTATCTGGTCTTTTCTTCGGGGGGGGTGGGTGGAGGGGGAATCAGACAAGCACAATGGCACCATTATCAGGATTGATGAGCAAGTCTAGGGTGGGAGTCCATTAGGGGACACAGAAGTGGGGAAGAGTTCAGGAGATGGGAGGAGCCGCAGCCTGACGGATCTCTTTAGTCTGACCTGAGTGACATCACCATGACCGGAACCGTTCAGCCACACGAACGTGTGTATGATAACACAGAACAGGGTCGTTAATAGGCCCTCGCTCCAGGGGACAGAGAATGTGTGTGTGTGTGCGTGAGTGACAGAGAGAGAGAGGGGGGGAGAGAGAGGAGAGAGAGCAAGAGAGAGATGGAGATTGATAGAGAGAAAGGAAGCGAGAGAGAGAGAGACAGAGAGAGACAGACAGACAGAGAGTGAGAGAGAGAAATGGAGAGCGTTACAGAGAAAGAGGGAGGGGAGGGCTGAGAAAGGGAATACAGAAAGGTAGACAGAATAGGAGGGGTGAAAGAAAAGAGAGATAGCTACAAGGATTCAAAGGCATATGGGTAAAATAAAGGGTATGAGCACATATGAGGGGACTCGGAGAAGGGAAAACACTCGAATATTGGGGGTGGGGGGGGTGATGAGGGGCATGGATGTGGGGTGGGGGGGGGTGGAGGGTGATGAGGGGCATGGATGTGGGCAGACCAGACCGATCCTCAGGCATCCAGTACATGATTAAATTGGCCCGTCTGCTAGTCCATAGTTTCAGTCTGGATGTTTCATAACTGGTGGAAGTTTCTTTACTCAAGAACAGCGCATAGCAGATCGTAAAAAGTATGACTCTCGGCATTGTTTTCTTTAGCAAAGTGATTTAGCAGAAAACAAACCAGAGCATTACAAATGAATCTATAAAAGTAAAAGAATGGGTTTTGGATTTTCCCCACTGACATCCTGCACAATAACAAAACAACACTCAATTTGTGTTTAAACCCTGGAAACAAAAAAATAATAAAAATAAAATAAACATGTCGGACATGAAAAAAAACAGTCACGTTGATCAATGGACAAGCAATTGTATTGCAAATTGAACCTTCATATCTATTATACCTGACAGAAATATAGGCAGTTTACCTTAGTAATGTATGGAGATAAAACAATCCAACTACAGTAACATGCTGTCACACAGGACTATCTGACTGCTGTGTTTTTGAAGTGCCCGAGAGCAATCTATTTAAGATGTAATCCACGATTTCAACTGGAGGAAATTAAGAGTTGAAATTGTTCAAAATGTGGGACATATGAGAAGTGCATCCTGAGATTCATTCACTGTGTGGTCTCTGAAAATGCCGCAGTGAAACCCCAGGGGCCCTGTTTCTTTCTGAAGAGAGAAAGAGAGAGAGAGAGAAAAAAGAAAAAGAAAAAAGGTAGCCCGAGGTAGCCTGCTTAGCCTACGACCAAAAAAACTTAGGCCTACTTTAATGCCCTATTTATTGGCTATTATTATTATTATTATTTTGAAAGACTGAATTGGTGGAAATTATTAGCCTACAATAATAGTATTTGCATTTTTCCTGCAATATGTCGCCGTGGTCAGGCCCGTTGAACCGTAAGAAAGCTGGCGTGGATTACCGTGCTTAACATTCTTATGAAGCTTTATATATTTTTTTCCAGACGCCATATAAAAGCGTTATGCAGTCTCACGTGACCAGAGCAAGAGCAGCCCCTCTGGAGCCATTGATAGAGACGTGATTATTACCGCTCTGAGAAGCTGGCAGTTTGAATGCATGGACCGTAGACCGTATAAAAATAGGCCTGGACGCGTAATAGAAGGTCACCTTAGTTTAAAAAAATAACAATAATAATCGAGAGATTTTAAACCTAGAACACATGCAAATGTACGATCGTAAATTACGAGGGATTTTTGAAGAAAAGATACCACGGCGAACAGAACAAATAAAAAAATGACGAGTTTAGCAACACAATTTCCTACAATGCACAGTATGTTGTTCAGTATGAAAGGTTTATTTTTTCCTTTTAATTATATATTTTTTTAAACCGGACACCTAATATATTTTTTTATTTCAACTGTGCAAACTGAGCCACAAGCAAACATTTAAACTCGGGGTCCCCCTTTGTTCTATTTGTGAATCGCCGTTAAACACCAGAGGGCGCTCTTGCGTTAGTTATGAACCTATGTTCTCACAGCAAGTCTTAAACCGTGGCAAAAATGAGCCCGTTCAATCCGTATGCCTACTGCTTTCACGATACGTATAAAATGTAAAATTGGATTGTCCCTTTTGCTTATTCATATGTACTCAGTCACCTGTCGTAGGAACTAAAGCCAAATAAATATATAAATAAATAAATAAATAAATAAAAGTAGTTTCGCTTTCCAATGTTTTTGTTACATTAGGTAGATTAGTCTTACAGGCTTTCATCACTGTTAAGTTTTTTTTTTTTTAAATAATAAAACATTTATACATATGAGTTTTCCTTTGAAAATGTACTCTTAAGCATAAACGTAGCCTATTGCCCTACCGCAGTTTATGACCAAGGCGACGGTATAATCGCGGTGCCTGCTGCAGTCTTTCTCTGTGAAGTGGTTTAGCTTTTCGTGCACGTACCCCATATATGGAGCCCAAATACTATATATGTCAAAACAAACTAAAAGCCGCTCTTTACCAAGTGTTAACATGGATCATCTGACCGAGAGGTCATTGGAACAAGTGCTGAAATGTCGAGGACAGTTGTCCAAATGCCTGATATTTGATTTTGGAAGTAATTTTGTCGCAGTATGTCTCACATTCTATACCACGAGTAGCTCCAAACAGTGCGCTATTAGCCTGGGTAATATGGGTGACGTTACGCTCTGGACACCCATAGACATTTGTGGAAGATACCCAGTGAAAATGCGCGTACGGGACGCTGCCATCGACACATTCGTGTGAAACACTAGAGCAGCATTGGAACTTTATACTTGCCCCGGTTAAACAGATCTTTTACTTTGTAACGTAGATTAAAATCTTTGATCACGAGGAGGGGGAAAACCCAGTTCTCGGCTAATCGCCTCTAAAGTGAATTTTAATTGACTGATTAAGATTGTATCTTGGCTAAGCAGAGTGCGCGTGGGATTTAAAGGGCGCACAGCGCTCTGTGCGGCTAGCCTACTTCAGCGTCTCACAATTATATTTGTACCGGAAAGCTGGCACGTAGCCCAAGCTGCTTCCTTGATTTGTACAGAGAAATATTTTACAAATTGTCCTGTCCTTTGGGATGGTTTCAGTGCACACGGTTGTCTTGCCAAAGAGGGTAAATTTACCATTTACCATTTACCAAAGAGGGTGACTGCGCAATTTTATTCGCTATACCAGGCCTTTAACACGCACGTTATATGCGACATAAAATAATATTCATTGCCACAGTGAGACGCGTTGGTGGCAAAATAATAAAGTGAAAGGTAGACGATACAAATATGTTATTTTAGGTTAAGTGTGCCTAATTTAGTGTAACATTACTTTTAATATAACATATGGCTATTTGTTATAACAAACGTGTAAACGTATAGGTGTACTCAAGCAAATTTAATAAAATCTGGTGTAGCTGGAATTTAAAAAAAATTTTTTTTATTGGAAATGTAGTTTTTATTAGCTGCTGCATATTCTGCTGAAGGTATTTTTGGAGGAGTTTTACATTTCTGATCATTTCGTGTAGTTGTAGCAAGATTCTGCCCTCCAACACGGACTCTTATCACTACCCGAAAACGCAAAATATTTCGGTTCACAACCCGTTGTGCGTCAAAAAAAACACACATAGATTGCCCGTGGGAAGTGTGAACGGGGAGGTGAGTCGAAGAACGCAGTTTTTAAGAGGTTAAATCGGCTCTGGAAAAACCCATTGTCTGACTACTGAGAGGGGGGAGCGGCGCATACCATTCAACAAGCCATTCAGCTTCACTGTATGGGGATCCGTTGTTTCCAATCCCCCCTACCCGAGGTGAAGGGGTCCAGTTGAGCACATTTAGGGGATTCAAAATCTAAATTCGATATTGTGGGATAAATACTGAATAGACCTGTTTTGTTTTTTGTTTTCGTTTTTTGTCCTTAGTTTTGTCCCGCTCCTACCCTGGATTAAAGAGTGGGAGTGATCCAGGGGAGCGATGCTTGTAGTTTGCCGTCTCCGCGTTTATATTCTTGACCTGGGCAAAGAAACCCCGAAAAGTTAAAAGAGATCACACAGCGCGAGACAGAAAGTCATACAAAAAATGATGTGAGCGCCAGAGCTCTGACGCGTTGCTATTACTGGATTTTTTTTCTTCTTCTGCGTCTTATTTCAAAAATCCCCATTTTCACAGGCTTCAGAACCAGCCGCGCGGAGACTTTGGAGGACTTTCCCCCCCGTTCTAAATCGATGTGATTTGTATGGGATCGTAGGCATGCGTGCCCGTCCGATGTGAGCTCGCCGCGCGGAGACGGCATGGCAAAGAAGAATTAGTTCAAAAAAGCTGTTATATCCGAAGAACACACAACTTCTTAAAAGAGCTACACTTGCATGGTTGTTTATTTTATTTTTTTAAAGAAACAAACACAAACGGAATACAAAACAAACAATTTACTGTCAATCGCGGCTCTGTTTCCAATTCGAAAAGTTTCTTTCCGTCCACGACTAGGAGACTATTGCCGTTGCGAGTACATTTAAGGAAATTTGCAGAGCTAATAGTTTATCAAATTGAATTCTTTAATATTTTAACTGGACATACCAACAGTCAATGCGCAAGACACAAATCAGGATTTGAAGTTCGACACCAGTGTTATAATTCGACATCAGGATTATGAAGGACAGACCATCAATATTATTGCACTAATAATTTGGATTATACAAGTCGCGAGAAACCTTGGAATGATGACTGCCAATTCCATGGGATTCTTGCTTTTTGTTGGATTTCTTCACGTTTGCTCAGGTAAGCATTCCAAGAGCCTTTGTTATAATACATATTATGTACTCTTCCTTTTGATAGTTCTTTTGAATCGGCAATTACAGTTAAATATGCTGCTACCCGCGTAGTATTCAAAAATGACATTTTACAATCGTTCTATATCTTGCTACTCTGTTCTAGCAAGCGACCAAATTCCAGCTAAGCGTTGTAATTAATGGGACACATACATTTGTCAAGTAGCCTGCACGCAGCTAATGTTAACATGAAAATATCGTGTAACTGAGATTGAATCTGGGCAAGTGCTTCATTTTAATTAGCAGGCAATCGTTGATAAATAAAAGACTAAAAGTTGTCCTCGATTGACTCTGCTCCGGATAAAAAAGAACGCTGCGGCGAAATTAATCTTATGGGTTTAATTCAATTTTAGCTGATGCATTATTCTAGTGCAGTGAGTAATTGAGCCGGGTAATACGGAGCTGGTCTTTCCAGTGGTATCAAGTGATTTCGAGAAGAACCAGCCTTGGTTTGAAATGGACCTAATTTCACCACTTTAACTACAAATATGGATTAATTCGCAACGTCTTTGTTTTCCCTGTAGTGATGTGTGCGCTGTTTGTGTATCTGAAGGCGATAGCAGCTGTTTCCTTGCTTACCACGGAGATGTACGTGCAAACCATGCGCTGGTGCATTCTTTACATATGGTTGTTTGTTTAAATTTTTTTTATTTTTTTCACCTTGTTACGTTAGCTATTTTGAGTAGACTAAACTTTTCAAGATAAGATGTAATCGTTGAAGGACCAACGTCAGTAAGAATGCATATGATGCAAGGCTTTCTTTTGCGGAAACTGAAAGTTGCTGCAAAGAACTAAATACTTTTTTCTAGTTGTTGAACTCCGAGTGTGTCCGCAGCTGTCATTTCAAAAAAAGTTTCCTTACGCATCGAAAGCAGGTTTTAGCCGTTATAGGTGTATGTGTCCGTATTTAGTTGTACTTCTGTTCACCAAAATCAAAATGAGCGTATATACGTTCTTAATAAATACATAAATGAGGTGGTAGCATAACATTGCTGTATTAAGTTATTCTATTATAATTCATGTTCGCTCTTATGTTTGCACAGTTCATTTGAATTGCCCCTCAAATCTTTTGCAAGGCCTTTGGAACAAACTTTTAGAGTTGCACGTGCTTCTGTTCGGGCTGATGTTAGAGATGGTGGAATTGGGATAGCGGAGAGGATCTTGCTAATTGCTCACTGTGGGAGTAAAACTGAGTGATGAAAATATAGTTTCAAACTTTATCTTTTAAAATAGTAATGATAGATGATAGAGAAAAAAATCTGACATTGCGCACAGCTGTAGACATTTCATAAAAGGGGTGGTAGTGTCGTTTTGTGTGGGGTAGGCTACGTGTCCACTTGGTTTGAATCTACTCACGTTTTCCTCGCGTCCTGTTATTACGATTCATCAAGGAGGCCGGTTGACTCTTAAATTAAAGAGCTTTGATCGCGCGCTGCGTTTTATTTCCACTTGCCTACACGGAAATGGCATTGCCTCACCGTTAGCCAAGAGGCATAAATTGTGTGCATGCATAACCTCTCCAAGTTGTCATTGACTAATACCTAAAATTTAAAAAAAGAAAAGAATAGGAAAAACGAGAAAGGAAAAAAAAAAGAGAGAGATGAGGTCAGGACCAGGGGGGGAAATAACAAAAAAAAAGCTTAAGTAAGGGGTAAAAAAGAGCTGTGTAATATTGCTGGAGTGGATCTTTGGGGAATGGTGGGATGGAAGGCCTCATCGCTCAAATGGACAGTGCGGGGGGGGCGGGGGCCGGGAGGGCCGGGAGGACCGTGTGTCTCGGCACCGGTCCTTCCCCGGCTGTCCCGAGACGGGTCCTGATAAAGGACAGGCACCGCGGAGCGCTGTCCTATCTCCGAAAAACAGGTGGGTAGCGTTCACGCCAGTGAAACCCTGGGGAGGGGGTTCGAGAGCTGCCCCTGACAGGGAGGGAGGTTGTACAGGGGGGGAGGAGGGGGTGCGGATGACAAAATGGGATCGTACCAGTCGCTGCTTTGGGATCCAGGTGGGCCCACAACCCCCCCCCTTCCTGATAATTAGCGAAAGTATCTAATGGGGGATTTTCAGATTAATACTGTTGTCTGGTTTTACCCACACCCTAAGGGGCTTTGCGTGTACACCTTAAAGAGCTTCAGCGTGTACACAGTTGATACCGGATTAGTGTTTTCGGGGGAGTTCACGGACGGCTCACGGTGGGGCTGGGATAAGGGAGCGAGGGATTTGGAGTCTGAGAGCAGCTCCCAGAGCTGAGATGTGGGTCCCCGGGAGGAGGAGGTGTCATGGCGAGTAACGAATGGAAGGAAGCGGAGAGATCGCGCCGGAAAGATAGGAGGATTAATGGTCATTAGCTGGCGTTCGCGGTTTGGTGGGGCGCGGTGGGGAGGTCGGTGTTTGTTGCATAGTCAGGTCCTTATCTCGAGGCTAGATTACAGGACAACTGGAGGCCTGTGGGTAATGGGGTCTGTGACAGCTGCGAGGCTCCGCCTACCTTTTGCAGAGCTGGCGCTGCTAGTCCACAGATTGCTGTCCGGTGCGTCATGTGATTGATAATATATTTGCCTGCTTATAACCCTCTACTTTTCCCCAGGGTGGTGTTTTGAAATTTGCGCAAAAGCTGTTTAAAGTTCTCGGCTGTCCTTTTGTCAGGATCGTGACTCACAGACCGAGGAGCGCCTCTTCCTGCTTCGGTGCAGGCAGCTGTCTGAGCCGGTGCTTACACAGTCGCCGTAAAGCTGTTTAAATCCCGTCTGTGTGGCATCCAGCACGGTCTCTCCATAACCTGCAGGCGCCTTTTCCTGATTGGGTTTCACCGAAGGGCTTGTAAAACAACAGATTTCAGTAATACAGAAATGCGGGGCAGCGGGAAAAAAAATCACGGACAACAGACTTTTCTCGAAAGGGGGCTAGTCCCTCTCAAACTTCACATCCTTTATGCATAGTATAAGACAGACCATAAACACTAACAGTTAACATTCCTTGTGATAGCGTTTCTCACGTATTTGTATACTTATGTAAAATGGTGCCCTAAAACACTGGTTGTATGCAGTAAAACTGAAAGAGGGAACTGTAGTTTTGGGGCTTGGGGGGTGGGTTTTGAGGCTTGGGGGTGGGTTTTGGGGCTGGGGGAGTCGGTTTTGGGGGGTTGTGCGTAGCCCCGGTCGCTATTCGGTTACCGACGGGCGATGGAAAACAAGCCCGTAAATCGCGGCCATAAAACAGGGACGAGTGAAAGCGATATGGGGGGGTGCTGAAAAGGCCCTGGGGGGCTCTGTGGTCTCATTGACCCGGCGGAGGAGCCCCCAAGGGGAGGGGGGGGCGACGGGTCGGCCCGGCGGAAAACACCGTCGTTACCGAGCAGACGGCGGGCGAGCGGGTGGGTGGGTGCAGAGCAGTGCGCCGGTGACACCCAGATAGCGATTATTGGGGGGGGGGGGCGATGGAAGACACCTGGCCGGGACACTTGTACGAGGGGCTTCAGAGTTCAGGTTTCGGGGTGCTGGGCCGACAGCTGGATGTCCCGAGTCTGCCCCGGACTGCTGGGATTTGGGAGGGGTGGGGGGGGTGGAGGGGGTGCTGCAAGGGCCTCCCGGGCTTGGTGTCTGAGTGGGAGAGGACAGATAAATCAGTCAGAGAGAGAGAGAAGTGAATGCGGGGAGGGTTCGGGGCGGGGAGGGTTTGGGGCAGGGGGGTGAGTTAAAGCAGATGAAGTGGTTAAGCTTTCTTAAGTTCACTGCTATACCGGCTGGGTTCAAGGTTTCCTTCAGCAAACTGATGTCTAATCTGCAGTGAGATCACAGTGCAGATGACTTGGTCAAGTTTAGAAAATCTCCTTTTCTTTCTCCTCCCGTTTGCTTGGCCCCGCATTGATCATTTTCCGCACCAGGTGACCTTGTTTAATGCTTCGGCCTGCTTGGCTGGTCAGCGAGCTGTGGCAGCCAGGTGGGAGGCGGGCGGGCGGGGGGGGACCCCCCCGGTCCCCCCTGCTGACTGAGCCGATTGTTAATGAGGTAACGGGATCGCCCCAGTCATTCAGACGGGGGGGACGCTGATCCATTCTGAAGACATTCCGGTCATGCCGGTGTCCGTTGACTCCCATTGTCCCCCGAGCTCCTGTCTGTGGGCGCTCTTTGTGCCGTCGGACAGATATTACTGTGAGAATCTGTTGGCTGATAGATAAATGCCCCTCGCCGTGTTTCTCGCTCTTGTGTTGGGTTGGGGATGTGGGGGGGGGGGGGGTTCACTGCAGGAGAGATGGTCTTTGCTTTGCTGTACTTCGCAGAATAAATCGCTCACAAACATTGGCTACATACACACCTTTGTTTCACAACGTGTTGAAATCTGGAAGATGTCACAAGTCTGCTGTGATTTTTGTAAGACGACATATTTGCATAAAACTTCAATTGTCTTATTATAGACCACTAAAAAGCAAAATTTCTTTTTTTTTTTTTTTTAAAGATGAGTTTTGCCTACTAACTTAAATTTTGGTATGCAAATGCGAATCCCCATTATGTGGGCTGAGGGTAGGGTTTATGGAACTTATTTTCCGCTGTGTTTTCAGACCGTTTCGCTCTGAGAAACTTTGAGCGAAAGTCTTTCTGAATCTCTCCCGTCTGCTTCCCCCGTCGGAGCTGAAGAGGGGCAGGGAACTGGACTGTTAAATTAGCTCCTTTTTAATAGGCCACGCAGTCATGCAGGGGTTATGTGATAAAGCCCAAATCTGCGGCCGAGAGGACGGGATTACTGGGTGCTGTGAGAACCGGCGTGGTTGTCTGTCTGTGTGTGTGTGTCTGTGTGTGTATGTGTGTGTGTGTGTGTGTGTGTGTGCGCGTGCCTTTGTGTGTGTGTGCATGTGTGCATGTGCATGTATGTGTGTGTGTGTGTGTGTGTGTGTGTGTGCACGTGCTTTTGTGTGTGTGTGAGTGTGGGAGTGTGGGAGTGTGTGTGTGCATGTGTGCATGTGCGTGTGTGTGTGTGTGTGTGTGTGTGTGTGTGCGTTTTGCCCTCAGTAGGGTTATGCCCCATTCCTGGAAGTGTTTTTCTCTGGCTAAATGCAGCATTCATCGATTAATCCGTTTTGTCTCTTGTGACAAAGACGTCTTGTGTGAGGCGCACATTCTTTTTCTCTGTGTGTTTCATTATTCAACCATACAGTGTTTGTGTTTTTTTATTTATTATTATTTTTTTAATTTATATATTCTTTGTTCCTGGTCCCTATGTGTTGTATAATGGGGTGGAGCTGCCCACTGTTTTTTTTTTTTTTCTGTTGTGCACTTGTCCATTTGCTCTCTTCCGTCTCCCTCCTCCTCTCGCCCTCCCTTCCACCGCTGTCTTTTGTGAGCCCAGGTGTGTCGGGTTGGGGCGGGTTTCCAGGTCAGTCGGTCCGGTCACAATACAGCGTTCCTTCGCTAACCCAGAGCGAGCGAGACGGGCGAAACGCTGAGCGCTGCGTCGCCACGGAGCCCCACCACACGCTGGAATCCCCTGCCGTACGGACGTGGAATATATAGGAATATATAGTGATATTTGCTGTGTGTTGTGAAGTGTAGGATTGACTTGATGATATATTCCAGTATATTTCACACACTCTTATGTTGTGAAGTGTAGCAATGGCTTGATGATATATTCCAGTATATTTCACACTCTCTTATGTTGTGAAGTGTAGCAATAGCTTGATGATATATTCCAGTATATTCCACACTCTCTTATGTTGTGAAGTGTACCAATGGCTGGATAATATATTCCAGTATGTTCCTACACTCTCATAGCTTTGTCGACCAGCGCAGTACGTTTCGGCTGCTTGATCACGATTGGTCTGTGCGTTTAGACAAGCCGGGCTCTATGAGGAGATGACAGAAGAGGGTAATTATACATGGGTGCTGTAGAGTGAGAGCTTCATCTCTTGTTGATGGACGAAGCAAATTATCTATCTTCATTAACCTTGTGGATGTTTCATCTTTTGCATTTTTATATATTCATATTGTTATTATTACTATTATTATATTCTTAATGAACAGAATAACAACAAAGTGGCATGCATTTGCTAAAGGTCCATGCGTATTCTAACAAAGGAGGAGTCCGCACTGAAATGTGCATGTGCATTAGGCAACACAGAGAAAATGGATCCAGGTGTGTTTTGAAAGATACCAGGTTAATGGCCTACAGTCTGTGTGTAATGGTGAGGCTATATTATAATTACCTGAAGACTATAAAGTAATCCCTGGGCAAGTGAAAGCTTGGGGAAAAAAAACAACAAAACAATGCATACCAAAGGCTAAGCCTGGTGGTTAACATGTGGTAAGGGTTCATGCCTGTCTCTGGTGTCTTCATGCCCAAAAGCGTTCAGGGCTGGACTAGCAAACAGAGCCCTGCGACGCAACAGGCCATGAATGGGTGCCTTGTGTGAGAATCCTGTGGAAGGAGGAGGTGAATCTTCCTCCTCTATTTGCATACTGTAAGTGCCGGGGTTTTTTCTTTTTTCTTTCTTTCTTTTTTTTTGCACGAACAAGCAGCAAAACCGTAAACTGGGCTCGCGAACGAACTGAATCTCTTGCCCTCTCTGAAACGGGTCCCCGTAATTATGAGTTATGAATAATGATAGCTTTGCTTCCCAGCCTGTTCGCTCCGCTCCGCTACGGCAGACGCAGCTGCGGTCCTGTTAGAGCCATGGCAGCAGCAGATATGTTCAGTTTAACGTCCGATGCGCTGATATGCAGTGCAGATGGGTATCGGGGATCAGATATTAGACTGAACGTGAGGGAGCCGGTTACTTTATTGGCCTGCAGCGAGGCATGGCTTGTGCTAGCGGTTCTGGAGACGGATGCGAACGCGTTTCATCATTTCCTGCTCGTTTGGGCTGTTCTCGGGGCAGAGCTCGAACCTGCGTGCCCCAGAGCAGGTTCCTGCGGCGTTAAGCGGGTCGTTAGATAAAGCGCGGAAGGAGCGCCCCTCGCAGGCATCGTTGGGCGAGGAAACGACGTAGCGCTTTAACAAGCGCCTGTGGGGCGAAAGGTCAGGGGTCACAGTTCAAGCGTCGGATCGAGGCTGGTTCTGCCTCGGGGTCTGGTATTGGCCCCCCAGTCCCGATCTGGCCTTCAAACCTGGGGGCTTTTTTCAGTTAAATGTGGTGGGTGGGGTGTGCACACACACAGGCACACACACGTACACACACACACACACACGTACACACACACGCACACACACATGTACACACGTACACATCACACGCTCATGCAAATGCATGCACATGCACACACAGATACACACACTTAACCACGCTCACACACACACACACACACACACACTCACGCACAGCCTGGGTCTCATCTACTGTCTTGGGAATGTTTCTCAGAGCAGAAACTTGACTGCTCCGGAACGGAAGTTTAGTGGTAACAAGATTTCGGTTAATGAGAGTTGGCTTGCTTTCGATTTCTTATTTTTATCAATGCTTTATTCTCTTATTGTGTGTTATGGTTGGAACTGTCTATTCTGGAGCTGAGAAGACACAGTTGGTTTTCGGGGTAACTGGCATTGTAAGTAAACCGTAGTCCAAGTTTTTTTTGGCTCATGAATATTTATGTCGTTAAGAGGAATCAAGTGCCTGTTTGCTTAGTGTTTCGGGCGAACCCTCACACTTCCAGAGGAAAACGTTTGAACAAAGAGCGCGTTTGTCGAGTAGCTGTGCAGTTTGGTTTTTTATTTATTTTTTTTGGTCCCAAGAGGGTCTAGACAAGCGGAGCCTGTTGGAACAGCTCTGAGTTTGGGTGATAAGTGTCTGCCCAAAAGTCACAGTGTCCGTTATGACAGAAATAATTATGATTGCTGTAAGAAAAAAAAAAAAAAGATCGTTAGAAAGTGAAAGGCGGTGACGGAGGTGCGCTGGCGCTCAGGGCATTGTCAGCGATAGGCTGGATTAGGGACCTAATTGGATTTGCTTCTGAAAACAAAGGGCCACTTTATCTTCCTGCTGCTGATGGTGTCTGCAGTTAGATGGGATGTCACGTGAATGCAAGTGGTGAAACAATATGACACTGTGTGTGTGTGTGTGTGCATGTGTGTGCGTGGGTGGGTGTGTGTGTGTGTAGGTGTGTGTGTGTGTGCGTGTGTGTGTCTGTGTCTGTGTGTGTGCGTGGGTGGGTGTGGGGGTGTGTGTGTGTGTGTCCTGTTGCTGTCTACGACTCATATCCATAAGAGTATTTCCTGAGAATGCCTACCAGCTCTGACTGGCACTGTAAAAGCTGTGCTTGTAAAGAGATGTGATGAGAGGTTTCTAACCATTATGGCACTTCTGCTGTGGCATTTTTGTGGGAGACGAGAGGGACCAAGCCCGTAATGTGCGTCCCCACCCTGTTAAATCAACTGGAATTTTTACCGCTGTCTATGGGGCAAATTCTCCGTGCCTTGCAGTTTGTGAATTTAAAGACCTGGAACAGGCATCCAAAATCTTATTTTCTTCTGATATTGTGTGTAAAAATAAAAGTATGAGTAACTGATTTGGTGTTATGGTGGTCCATGTTCTAAGTTTGCTGCTGCTAAGTAGATTTTTGTTGAGCTAATATACAAATGCAGTGTGCAGAACTGTGTGTGCTTTTTAAGCAGTTAGCTCATGAGGGCCTGGCCTTTATTTTGCCTGATGAGATAGTTTAAAAAGAGGAGATCTTATTTTTTGTGTGCCTGTGGGCTAGCACAGTTCTGCTCGGTCGTGTTACAGGCCTGTTCAGGCTTACATTAGATTACATTAAATTACAGGCCTTTAGCAGGCATTTTCTCCAGAGCGACTTGCACAACGTTACATAGCATTTACATTTAACCTATTCATACAGCTGGATATATACTGAAGCAGTGCAGGTTAAGCACCTCGCTGAAGGGTACAAGGGCAGTGTCCTACCAGAGGAATCGAACCTGCGACCT